>NW_024096539.1:0-191426 GCF_016545835.1 Crotalus tigris | reverse complement strand
AGATCACTTTTTTCCCATTTTCAACAAAAAGTCCATAAAGGGTTTCCAGTCACTGACAAATGAAGTTATTGTCTCTTGTTCAGTCTGGAAAATCTATGGGAAATCACTAGAGCAAGGGTCTTCAAAGTTGGCCCTTTTATGACTTGTGGACTTCAACTCCCAGAATTCTGGGAGTTGAAGTCCATGTCATGAAAGGGTCAAGTTTGAAGACCCCTGTGCTAGAGCCATGTAAGAACAATATCCAATGGTGAGGGACACTAAGAGTGGAAGCAGCAGGGGGAGGGGGGAATTTTGCAGTTTTAGGCCGAGTTACTGAGGAAATATAATTCTTCAATTACCCTAGCATACTTTTATGTTACCTATCAGACCGGAGAAATAATTGGAATCAGTTGACATGGAGCCAAATACTCACCAATTCTTCTCTTCCAGTAAGCCAGCCTCATGATGCCAGGCAGTTCTAGAGCCCATCTACATGCCATGCAGTGCTGGAAGGCCCTTCTTTTTGGACCCTCCACAGTTTAGAGGAACAGCTTCACTCTGTATGGCCTTGCTTTCATTTGCTTAATGTGGCCTTATTATGAACAATTCTAGCTTATTTTTTTTTAAATCACATTATTTATTGTCCTCATTTTAGAATTCACCCTAGATTTTAGTGACTTGATTTGGATTACTATTCCTGATCTGTCTCTATTTTTAGCATTATATTTCAACAAACCAAACAGTTGAGTTACTATTTTCCATATGTGTGTCTTTTTACTGTATATGGCCTGGTGCCTTCATCTCTCCATCAAACCAGCTCTAATATGCTTTTTCCAAAAGGCAACTGGTTTTCTTGTTTTGTTTTTTGTTTTGAAAATGTTTCCCTTCTCATCCAAAAATCTTCTTAGTTCTAACTGGCTGGTGGGGAAATTTTACTTTATACCATTTCTCTTTTACTCACGGAAATGTTGTACCAATCCCATCATTGCAACTTTAGAAAGACTAGATTCAAGTAGTACTATAAAATCCAAAGAATGGGAAGAAAACTTCAAGATAAGCTTCAAAAGGTATTTTGCTCAATGTTTATTTTGCTTTTGGAATAAGTAAAATAATTTTACATGTGCATTATTTATTTACAAACCAAAGACATTCATTTCAGTTTAAATACATTACAAAGTCAGGGTAAATACAAATACGCTTTAATATAGATTTAGAATTAAATCTGGAAAGTTGACAACATTAATAAACTAAAATGGAGCAATGAGATTTTAAAATGCCAATGACTTAATGAAAAAAAAAAGAGAAAGAAAAATGAATATGGGTGTCTGGGTGGATCATAAACTATATATAAATCAACCGCATTCCAGAGCTTCAAGGAACAGCAAATACAGTCATAGATTGCCTCAACAGAACTATAGAGTTATGTTCAAGAGGAAATATTGTTCCTATTTCAATTAGAATGCATTTTTTAGAATACTGAATCCATGTCCAGTGACCCTTCACATTTGAGGAAGAACATTAATAAGCTGAAACATGTCCGGAGCAGAACAGCTAGTTCTGCGCAAATGTCAAGGGGCCCATAAGGAAAAACCCATCAGAAATGGGTTAAATGGATAGATTGAACCTGAAAAAGAGTGGTGAGGAGACATGATAGCTATCTTTGTGTAGTCTGACAGTAATCATCTGGGGAACAGAAATGTTCAGACTTCATCCAGATGACAGGAGAAGAGCCGTGGTGCCACAGTGGTTAAAATGCAGTATTGCAGGCTAATTCTGCTGACTGCCGACTGCTAGCAGTTCACCAATTCGAGGCTCACTGGCTCACTGGCTCAGGGTTGACGCAGCCTTCCATCCTTCTGAGGTCGGTAAAATGAGGACCCAGATTGTTGGGGGGACAATATGCTGATTCTGTAAACCACGTAGGGAGGGCTGTAAAGCACTGTGAAGAGGCATATAAGTCTAAGTGCTATTGCTATTGCTGTAAGAAACAGTGGACTTTAATTGATCTTCAGATAGAATTTCCCAAGAGAAAAGCTGGTGAGTTATCAGCCTTGGAGGTGATGGCCTTTCCATCTTAATGTGCTATAGTAGTGGATGCCCACAATGGACAACAATGGTCAGGCTAGATGATCTCTATTTCTCTGCTAGTCTTCACATTCTGTAATTTTAGGAACACAAAGAACTTAAATATTAATTACTACCCATGTAAATCTTATGATTTGGGGTTTCATGAAAACATCCCTCATCTGGAGGAATACATAATATGCCTAGTGGTAGAACAAAAGCATATGGCATTATCATCTTTTTAAAACACATTCACAGCAATTTATAAATACATTAAAAATAAGTACAATAAATAACCCGAATCAGCAAAATAGCCAAGAACTACAAAAAAATCAATTTATAAGTATTATAAATTATTTCTAACACAAGATTCTTATCCACTTACATGATTTGTATATCAATAACTTATAATATTTATAAATACTATAAATATGTGCAAGGAAATACATAAATATTAAACCCTAGCCCAATATAACCTAGGTTTACCCTTACTAAGAACATTTCCTTTTTCAGGAGGAACTTTATGCATTATTTTATTTACGTTTGTATTGGCTTTCTGCTCAGGATCAGAAAAACATTTACCACAGAATGTGTAACATTAAATATATTAAATAGAACATAAATAAATCCAACAACCTGTACATGTGGAAGCTGCCAGCATGTATCTGCATTTATATACAAGAATGTGACTGAATAAATTAATGACTGTAAAAATATTTGATCAGAATATTTTAAGAAGAGAAAACTGAATGGCATTTGATCGTTAGAAAAATAACAAGTGCTGTATTTTCGCTAAAAAGACATCTTTCAGTTGTCAGTACAAAGCAGCTCTTCTCCTTGTAGAGTTGTTCATTAACCAAAGTTCAGTCCCACCCTTTTCCTCTTTATGGTTGCACATTCCCTATAAAATCTGTCAAGGTAAAGCCGCATATTTGAGCAGAAAGCGTCCAAGGTGATAAAGCTGTTTTTCGAAGTGCATTTGTCCTTTTAAAAAAAAATGTAGAAAAGAGTTGAATTAGTCAATCTTTTCCTAGAATATTCTGACCGAGGGTATAAACAGGTAAAATTTACAACAATTCACATTGTTCTAGTTTAAAGGAATTTTTAAACCTGGAAGCCGCCGGCTGCTTTCAGAGTACAGGTAGCCCTCGACTTACGACCACAATGGAGCCCAAAATTTATGTTCTTAAGTGAGAAATTTGTTAAGTGAATTTTGCCCCATTTTACAACCTTTCTTCCCATAGCTGTTAAGTGAATCACTGCAGTGCTTAAGTTAGTAACACGGTTGTTAATTGAATCTGGCTTCCCCATTGACTTTGCTTGTCGGAAGGTCACAAAAAGTGATCACATGACTCCAGGACATTGCAACCATCATAAATATGAATTAGTTGCCAAGCATCCAAATTTTGGTCACAGGATCATGGGGACGCTGCAAAGTTCGTAAGTGTGAAAAAAGGTCATAAGTCACTTTTTTCAGTTACATTGTAACTTCAAACAGTCACTAAATGAACTATTGTAAATCAAGGACTACCTGTACAAACTTTTGGAACGTTTTTTTAAAAAATGATAATAAATTCTTCCTGGGTGGAATTTAGGATTTTTCTGTTTTAACCAGTCCGTGAGTAAAACTAGGCTAATGCTTCTCATCTTCCTACTTACATGCTCCCTCTTCTGCTTATTTTTTTTTTAAAGCTCAAGATGGTCAGGGATTTTAGCTTTGTCCTTCTTTTCACTCTGAAAATCCTTCAGCTAACTCATAGGAGAACTGGGACACTTCTCCAGAGGATGCTTTTTGTCTGCAGCACTTCCTGGACTGACCATGTATATATAAATTTATATATATATAAATTCCACATAGCACAGAAGATGCAGGCTGAGAATCTACGTTCTTAGAAGCACATGAAGGGGGGGGGGGTTGTGGCAAAAACAAAGAAAAAGCTAAGAGTTCTTCTATCTCATACTGTACATATTCAAAATAAAGATAAGGTATTTTGGTCTCTGAACAAACCAGAAAATTTACATTCCCATCCATCTACCTTTCCAACTTGATCCAACAGATTGGGCACATTGCAGATTCTGTCAGTCAAAGAGGAACTAAAAGGAACTAAAAGAGAGACCTTCTCTGCTGTAATGCTTGCCTTATTGATATACTGGTAGTTCTTGACTTATAACCATTCGTTTAGTGACCATTTCTAAGTTATAGCGACATTGGAAAAAGTGACTAATGATCAGTTTTCAGACTTACGACTGTTGCAGCATCCCCATGGTGACATGATCAGAATTTGGGTGGTTGGCAACTGGCATGTATTTATGTCAGTTGCACTGTCCCAGGGCCATCACCATTTGTAATCATCCCACATGGCTTCCGACAAAGCGAAGTCAATGGGGGAAGCCAAATTCGCTTAATGACGGCATGATTCTTTAACAACTCAAGTGATTTGCTTAACAACGGTGGCAAAATAGGTCGTAAAATGAGGCAAAAATAGCTTAACAACCGTCTTGCTTAGCAATGGAAACTTTGGGCTCAGTTGTGGTCATAAGTTAAGGACTACCTGTATTCACTCCTCGGAGATTAGAATGGCCCCAACTTTGTTAGTTTTCACAAAGCTTAAAAAACCAGGCTATGTATCCAGTCCTGAGGCTCAGAAGCTGTTAAGGACCCAGCCTCTTGGATTTACTGTTAGCTGATTAATCCACTTGGCTACTGTTTGAATTTATTTTGTAGATGTTTTTATTGTTTTGATTTTGTTTTTAATTGCTTCTAATTTTAGAATTGTAAGCCACCTAGAGTCACCTAGTTGAGTTGGGCAGCTATAGAAATTGAATCAATCAATCAATCAGCCAACCAACCAATCAATCAATCAATCAATCAGTGAGCAATGAATCTGGAAGCTACCCAGTGTTCAGTATAACATGGATGGCTCTACATAAATGTTTTAAATAAATGAAATCAATCTGGACATAGCTGAACTGAACATCTGTCCGGCATAAAATGATCTATACCAGTGGTTCTCAACCTTGATGACTTTAAAGTGTGTAGACTTCAAGTCCTAGAATTCCCCAACCAGCCATTGGGAATTCTGGGAGTTGAAGTCCATACCTCTTAAAGTCAACAAGGTTGAGAAATAATGATCTGTACCAATCTACAGATCTCTAACAGGACACAGTTGGAGATTTTTGGCCTAGGAATTGTCAGCTTTTGCCAGATACTGCCTACATTCAGTCAACTGTTGCTAACCAAATAACAAATTTCAGCAGTATATCACAATATATTAAACTATCTTGCTAAAACTAAAATCACACGATTTCAATGATAATTGACTGATGGCGAACCTCTATGTGAGAATGGGGATAATACTATATAATAGCCCGTTTAATTGTTCATCTTGCCAACATTAATGTTTTTTTAAGGTTAAAAAGAATTCTTTTCTCCCCCCCCCCAAAAAATGGAAGGAAAACTATTTGAATAACAAGGTAATGAAATGAACTTTAATTAATGAACATATTAACTAACATATATATTTGGACAAATAAAGTAATATGAAGTAAATCATTTGTAATCATTTGCAAATAAATTTGTTATAATTCCACGCTTGGACTAGTAGTTTTAAAAATGTTGGAAAAGGGAAGTGGAGCTTTAAATGTCCTACAGGTAAAATACTTACAACATGGAAATCAGACAAAGCACTTGGATTATAACCTTTGCAATTGAGCAGAGCACGGTTGACTTGGCAGAAAGTGTCCTGATAAGCTTCTTTTTCACACTACAAAGAAAATGGGAACAAGGTTTGCAATCCAATTTTCATAATGTAGAACAAAGACAACATTCATACAGCTTTATTACTAGAGAGGGAAATTCTTTAGTTTTGGATTAAATTTTCAGAAGGAAAAACTTTTACAGATTTTGTTCTGACAAAAGGACTTAAACCCCTTACTGTAACAATAGAATAAGTATTTTTTAAAAGACAGCTAAGTGTAAAGAGCTCCTTAAAATCTTGAAGTCTTCAAATAGAAGCTACTGTAGTTAAATTATAAGCCATACTGTTAATAATGGTGGATACGATTTTAGGAAATCTTGGTTTCTCCACTATGAACATGAACTCTACACTTTTCTGATCTCCAAGGGATTTCTCTGGACATTTTCTAGTAAGGCTTCCTCTAGTTTTTAAAGATCAAGTTAACCTTAGGGTGTTTAAAGAGAAAGTTTCAAGGTCTGGGGTACAAAAATCCGCTTCCAGGTCTGATTAGAATGGCACAGTGCCAGAATATGATGGTCCTTAAGCTGCATTAGATGAAGATCAAGAGATGATCTTTACCTATTCCGTGGGCAAAACCCAACAAGATCAGCAGTGTAATCTTTTCTTAAAAATAGACAGTTGGACAATGTCCTTCAGAATCCTTGACTACAGCAAAATACAGAGTATATCATAACTGACTTCAAGTTAGCTGCTTCATTTTATCTAATGGTAGGACTTGGTCCAATTCAGAGCAATTTGGAAAACATGACCATCATATTATGTTGATGCTCCAATTGCTTTTGATCTAAACCATAAACACTGACTGAGAATAATGTATATACTACACTGAGGAAAAATATGCCTTTTTGTAATAATATGAGAAAGTATAAAATTGATTTAAAAATACTATTCACTTATGGTAAACATTGCATGAAAATGAATTATTTGATGTATTCTGTTGATAGTTTTCATAATAACGCTAGTTTTCAACTGCTAGTTTTTGTGAAGTGCCAAAATTTTCATAGAAATAATCGGTATCATTTTTGCCTGCTAACCTGAGTCTTATCTTGGGTTTAGTTCAAAGACTATATGGCATAGATATCAACTTCCTGCAATTACTAACAAAAGTTTTACTTACACTGGTCTTAAAAACAACTTTTTTTACTTTAGGGCAGGTCCCATTCTGTAAGACAAAAGGTTTAAGAAATGAGTTATGAAATATAGCATATTTTAACATTTCTGATACCAGTCCCTTTCAGCCAACTATTGGGGCCTTTAGAATAACTTGTTTAGCATCAGTGATACAGTATCCGCATTGTTCAGGTGTATCCTTTGTTCTATGTATCCAGATAAGCATCAGACATCGTCATATTGCCTTAAAAATGTACAAAATAGAATGGAGTTCTATTTCCACAGTTTCTTGGTTTTGTCCATTCCAGCTGGGTAAGGGAAACTGGAGATCAAAACCTGTGGAAGATCCCATATTGCTTATCTCTCCTTTGAAGCAATGCAGATGAGCCATGGCATTTTTAGTGCAAAAATAGTAGAAAAATAAACTGAGATCCACCAGCAAACATTGGCTAGAGATTCTAGATCCTCAACATTTTATTTACCAGCTGGGATTCTCTCAAAGTAATGCATGGCTTATTTGCTTTTTCCCTCTGTTATGAGTGACATCACAACTGGTCATCTCTCTGCTTTGGCTATTTAATTGAGTCTTTTTCTAATAACTGACAGAGCTGTGGGCAAATATATCTAGTTCCAATCAATAGAAAAAAGATAACTTTTTAGATGGAGTGATAACCAGATGTTCTTAAAGATGATTACACAGGCTATATATGTGCACATATCCTATTTACGGACTTTTTACTAAAATAAGCAGGAGAAGGAGGAGGATTTATAACCACACATCCCAAAAGACTCTGGGTGGCTTACAACTTCCAATGTACAATTAAAAACATAACTTCAAAAGCATACCAGCCTGGACAAAAACATCCATAATAGTAAAACAATAATACCCAGGGTCTAAGAATGTAGGGACAAATCTCACAGATGACTTTAGTGACCACAACCCTCATTACTATCACTGACTATGCAAGCTGAGCTCAGCAAGAATAAAATATTTGCTTTCATAATAGCCTAATTCCATGAATACAATCAATTTCCCATAGTTGGCTTCCATTGTATTCATTCTGGAAAGCCCATTCCATAAAGAAGTACTTAGCAAAGGAGAACTTAGGTGTCTAATCTCAAGACATTAGCCCATCTGGAAGCAAATAGATATGCTTCCATAATTTTCTGATATGTGCTCCCCATCATATACTATAGTTGAATATGTAAGATGGAACTTCCACTGGCCTCTAAGTGATCCAAGTGAATTAGCTGAACAAAAAGATAATTATAGGGTTTCTTTTTAGTTTGGCAAAGCTTTGATATAGAATCCCATATACATTTTGATTATATCAGTCAATAAATGAAAACAAGATTTTTGCTTATATTATAATTAGTATTTCTGTTGCTTCTAGAATTTATGGTAATTTGATTATATTAACGGTGGTCAGCAAATTTGAAAGGAGATTTTGGAATAGCATTCTAATCACTCAAAGAGAAGTCCCACAGAAGAAAGTCATGACATTTCAAGAATGCAGGCTATGAAATGATGGAAGATGCAAAGAGCTCCTAAGAATAAAAGATTTGGGTAATATAAGAAGATAATTGGACTCCCTTCCAGAATAATGTATCTCTGGAATTGGGTAATTTGAATTCTTGGAAGAAATAGAGAGCTAGATTCAATTATTTGAATGGCACTTTCCAATTCTATGATTCTTAATTTAATAGCTTAGGCTCCTTAGTACCCTATTTTTTATTCCTAAAATGAGCATGAATTATAAACAGGATTGACAGATCTCTGTATTTTTTTAATATACAAAGTTGAACATTTAATTGAAATATTAATAATTATATTCCTGTATAATCCAGATTTGGAAATCTACATAACATTTATTGCACACAAATTATTTAGAGAGGAAGCAGGTCCTTGCATAGTTTGCAAAACTTTATACATTAATAAATATTGTCCTTTCTAATTTTTCTGCATTTGTTAAATAAATAGTAACCAACATATCACAAAATCACAATCACAATAAGTATATAATATTTACCGTCAGGTTGGAACAAACAGCATTCATTTCTTCTATTAAGTTAATTAATATTGGTGGAGGCATTTTCCAGTCTTCGGTTCCAATGGCTAAAGCCATTGCAACAAAGCAAGAGACTGTAAAAATTGATCTCACAACCATATTCTTTTGATAGTTAAGAACTGAAAATTGAACCTTCATCACGCATATTCTGTACCAAATATATATGCATAAGATGATGCAGCTCCACCTACTAATATCAATAACCACCATCTCATCAAGATAACATCTTATCTCAATGTATGAGTAATTATTAATCGAGGAGGGCAAATGTAAAGTTTTCAATATGAAAAATGTATGGCCTTTTCAATGTTGGTGCCCACTCTTTGGAATCAACCGGTTTCGGAAGTTGCTTTGCTCATTTCAAATTGTTTTTCTAAAAGTTGAGAACAGCCTTGTGCATGAAAACAGATCTGTTATACTTCTTTTGATTGTGGCTGGCACTGCATTCAGGTTTACATATTGTCCAAAGGCAAATCTTTAAAATGAATTAATCCCATTTTACCCTCCATCAAAAGTCAAACAGAACAACAACAAAGGAGAATATTTGTAGCCCAGGGTTGAAATGAGGGGTCCTTGGTGCTCTCTGAGCTTGGCTGTTTTCTTACAGATGTTTCATTATCCAAACTAGGTAACATCATCAGTGCTAGGTAGTAACAAGAGAACAACAACAACAAGGGACAGGCTTGGTTAAAAATTAGTAAAATTGAAGCCAACATGAGCTCCTTGTGTACAGGGGAGAACAAGCCTATGATCAGAGAGTTGTTGGCCACTAAATAACAGAAATGGGTAACTTCAGAAGCTTTCATGACTGGATGGCCATGCTTCATTTATTATAGTGTGTATTGTAGGGTTGTGTTTGTTTTGGGGGTTTTTTTTGGAGGGGAATGTGACTTTGCAGAATATAAATAATGCCAAATCAAACTTAAAAATAAATTTGAAGGTAAATCTTCCTTGCCTGAAATGTTCCATTGTGGAGGATACTTCATCGTCTATTGGGGGTTCTCCATCTCTTGTTTCATTCTAGATAGAGTGAAATGGCAGTTACGAAGCATCAGAAATCATTTGTGCAATTGCTACAGCGGGTGAAAATTTCTCTTCTCCCCTTCCTTTCTTTGTGAGGGAATGGGACAACTTGCCACAGTCAACTCACTGCGGCCTACTTGCCATGGCCAATTTGCTATGGGACAACTCGCCGTGGGACAATTTAACATTTCTCTTGAATTATTTAAAATAAACAAAAGTTATTTTTAATTTTTGCCATTCGCATTTCATTCCATTTCCCCCCCCCCTTTTGCATCCTTTCTTTAATGCTTCTATTCCACCATTTCTTTGATATTAGTGTAACTCTTGTCCCGCAGCAAGTTGTCCCGTGGTGAGATGGCCGTGGCGAGTTGGCTGCAGCAAATTGTCATAGACCTTCTTCATGATGCTAGCATTGTTGAGAAGACCATCTCTGACCTTTGCTCCTCTTTTTTCTTCCTAATCTCAAGTGGGGACAAAAGGAACAGCCAGGACCAAAGCATTCTTATCTTTGAAAATGTAGCTCTCTCTCGGTGAACTGAAAGAGGGAAACAATTTTCCAGGACCATAGAATTCTACCTTTTCATAAGGAATTTTCTTACATACAATAAATGATTCTGAGACTTGATTTTTCTTGCAATAAATGATTATGACATCATAATCTTTCTAACCTTGGCTACCTTCGCCAACTGGAAAGGACCATCCCTTTGGAAAAGATAACTGCTAATTGCTGAGCCGCATTGGGGAAAATCTTTAGGAAACTGATGCGTTGCTTTTGAAAATGGGACTAGATTTGTTCGATATCAAGCAAGAAAGGGAAATTCTTAAAATAGACAAAATTATGGGCAGACATGTCACTTCATGCAAAAGGAGATAAGAAGATTGTACCACAATGACGCTGGAGAGAAAATGACTTTACAGTCAACTGGAAATTGTTGTGATAGCACACACCGAGGCATTTGAAAAATTTTCTGAGAATGCAGATTTTACATGTATAAGCAAATTAAAAAGTGGATTTGCTATATCAGTCAGAGTACTTGAGATGGAAAGTTTAAACAAAAGTCAATTCGCAGTAGAAGTTGTTAAGTTTGAGCAATATCAGCTTCTAATAGTGTGATGTTATTTAAAAAGAGGTTATGTAAGTCAAGATATTAGAAAATGTGATGTCATTCTGTGCCATTTTGAAAGAAGATCAACAGATACTCCTCGACATTTCGTTTAGTGACCGTTCAAAGTTACAATGGTACTGAAAAAAGTGACTTGTGACTGTTTTTCACACTTACGACCATTGTGGCATTCCCATGGTCACATGATCAAAATTCAGACGCTTGGCAACTGACTCATATTTATGACAGTTGCAGTGTCTCCGAGTTATGTGATCAACTTTTCTGACCTTCTGAAAGCAAAGCCAATGGGGAAGCCAGATTAATGTAACAACCCCGTTACTAAATTAACAACTGAAGTGATTCACTTAACGAATGTGTCAAGAAAGCTTGCAAAATGGGGCAGAATTCATTCAACAAATGTCTCACTTAGCAACATAAATTGTGGTCGTAAGTCGAGGACTACCTGTATTCTTGTTTATTGCCATAGTCAATGAATTAACAGTTCTAGCACAATGCTTTTTTTCCTCTGAAACATGAGCCCTGAAAACTGTGCGTAATTCTTACAAAAACCATCTCTGGTTCTTCCATTATCATTCCCTGAGGGATAACTTTCAATCAACTATGGATTCTTACTTTTTTGTGCACATCTCCAGCAAATTAAGTAGCAGCAATTCATACTTTCTGAGATACATTTTAGCTCTTTCATTTCTAGTTAAATTTATATCTTGACTTTCCTTCATGCATTCATCAACTTCATATCTTTTCTCGTTCTCTTAGTTTCAGAGGCACACAATGTATTTGTTTTCTTTCTGTGGTTTTCATTGTTAAATCACGGTCTTTATGATTTACTTCTAAGTTGCAATCTTCCATATGCCATGGTCATCAACAGATGGACCCATCGAGATTGACCTCCACCATTCATCATGGCTTTAATCCATTAAGGCCAACTGAGGCTTTCATATAAGCCTTTTAAAATAAAACAAAGAAGATAACACTAAGTTACCAGCTATGATCTTACCTGTGTCATATGCAACATTCCTTGCTAATCATAAATGCTGCACAGAGAGTCATTTACTTACAACCATTTGTTGAATGACTGCTACAATGGCACTGAAAAGAAACAACTTCTGACCATTGCAGCACCCTCATAGTCACATGCTCACCCTTTGGGTACTTGGCATGTATTTGTGATGGTTGCAGCGTCCCGGGGTCCTACAATTGCATTTGCGACCTTCTTAGGGAGCTTCTGATAAGCAGCATCAGTGGGAAAAGCCAGATTTACTTAACAGCCACCTGATTCCCTTAACAACTGTAGTGACCTGCTTAGCAACCATGACAAAAAGATCATAAAAATGATCTTTTGACCTTATTAACTTTTGACCTTATTGACCTTTTGAGTTAATAAGGTAAAATATTTGGGGGTGATGTTGTCTGTTTCTAATGTAAAATTATTTAAAAATAATTATGAAAGGTTGTGGGTCAGGGTACAGAAGGACTTGAAGAACTGGGAAAAATTGCAATTATCCCTCATGGGAAGAATTGCAGTGATAAAAATGAATATTTTACCCAAATTTCTTTTTCTGTTTCAAATGTTATCAATTTTGAAAAATGAGATTAATTTAAATGAGTGGCAGAAGGGTCTTAATAAATTTATCTGGGCAGGGAAAAAGCCAAGGGTTAAGTTTAAAATTATGCAAGACTTCCGTGAGAGGGGTGGACTTAAGGTACCAAATTTGAAATTATATTATGATGCGGTGGTTTTAACACTAATCAGTGATTGGGTAAATTTGACAAATTCTGAGATACTTTATCTAGAGGGATGGGATTTACTTTATGGGTGGCATGCCTATTTAATATTCAATAAAAAAATGGATTGGGCTTTTAAATCTCATATCTTAAGAATTTCTTTACTTAGGATTTGGAGAAAATATTATAAAAGTGATTTCAAAGTACCATTATGGGCTATACCTTGGCATGCGATAGAAGCAATAAAAAGAGGGGTTAAAATGGATATGGTGTCTTACAGACAGTTACTTAAATGGGATGGACAAAACTGGCAATTAAAATCACGGGAAGAGTTAGCACAAGAAAACTTTATTTATTCTTGGTTCCAATATAGGCAATTATTAGACAGATGGAAGATGGATTGTAAGGTGGGTTTTCTTAGAGAAGATGAAAATCTTATCAAGCAAGTGAAGGATTCAAGACAAACCCACATTAAGAGAATTTATGCGGTTTTAGTTGAATTGGATTCAGAAACGGAACTAATTAAAGATTGTATGATAAGATGGGCGCAGAATTTTGGTGAGCCAGTCTCATTGGACACCTGGGAAAATATTTGGGTGAGAAATGTCAAATTTACACAAGCACAGAACTTAAGGGAGAATTTTTATAAAATGTTTTATAGATGGCACCTTGATCCACAAAAAATGTCTTATATGTACCCTGACGTGCAACCCAAATGTTGGAGATGTGGTTATAAGGAGGCTTCCTATTATCATATTTGGTGGTCATGCAGAGAGATAAAAGCATTTTGGATCAAAATATGGTGGAATATCCAGAGAATTTTTAGAAGGAGGGTAAAATTTACTCCGCAATTATTTTTGTTAGGTATTGTTACAGATTGTGATACAAAGGAGGTTGTTTTGATGTTAAATTTGATTACAGCCGCTAGGCTGTTAGTAGGACAATATTGGAAGAAGGAATCTTTGCCTACATTGCAGGAATGGTTTCTTAAAGTAGCTTATCTGGCGGAAATGGCAAAGATTTCGGCTTTCTTAAAGCAACAAACGCAAGAGAAGTTTCTTGCTGTTTGGGATAAATGGATAAAATTTATACAATTTAGATTGGGTATACAAAAATATTATATAGTTTTTTCATAAGTTTTATTTTCATATATATTATAGATAATCTTTATATATATATAAATATAAAGTTCTTAATTTAATTTTTATTTTTATTTCTTAAGCCTATATTCTGCTCTGGGAAGCTCAGGGGGGGGGAAGGGAGGGGGGGGGTTTTGGGAGGGGTGGGGTTTTTTTTTTTTATATATATGTATTGTTTAGTTTTATCTTTTTTGTATATGTTGTCTCTTGTTTTGTATTCTTTTTTCTTTTTTGTAAAATTTATAAAACTTTTAATAAAAAAAAAAAAAAATGATCTTTTGACTAGAGTGCCACAAGCATAACCACAGCCTTATTTTACCCCAATAATGTTACACAGTTCTATGCAAGCCTAGAATGACTAATCTAGAGACAGCCTTGCAAGCCAGCACATTGTCATCCACATTTCAAGAGCTGGGAGGCACATATTTTGAAAGACTTAGGACAAGCAAATCCGAAAATATATTTCTGCATTAATTTCCTGTCTGCCTATCTAAAATTGTACTTCGTTTGGGTAGCAATGCCTTCATTTTCAATTCAGCAGACCAGGAACACTTCGGTCTCATCTGGAGGTATTAATTTGTTTTCCTTCAACCACTTCAAAGATGACATCGGATTTATCTTAAATACTCAGGTTTATCGGTCCTTGAGGATTTCAGGCATCAGTGAAAGGATCCTGCTAGCCCTCAGCTCACAACCCTTCATTTAGTGACCGTTTGAAGTTACAATGGCCCTGAGAAATGTGACTTATTATAATCATTTTTCACATTTACAACTGTTGCAGCTTCCCCGTGGTCATGCAATTTGAACATTCGGACGCCTGGCAACCAGCACGAATTTATGATCACCTCTCACGACCTTCTGATAAGCAAGGTCAACGGGAAAGCCAAATTCACTTAACAACTGTGTTACTAATTTAACAACTGCAGTGATTCACTTAGCTACTGTGGCGAGAAAGGTCATAAAATGGGGCAAAAAGTCCCTTAACATCCGCCTTGCTTAGCGATGAAAGTATTAGGCTTGATTGTGATCATACGTTGAGGCCTACTTGTACTTATTGAACCTAGATTTGTCTCTTCAGAAAGAATTAGTCTTTGTTTATCATTGCTTAAGATCAAGCCTATTCTGTCTTTGATGTCTGCCTTCTGTCTTTGATCTTGCCGCCCATGCTGCTGCTCTGTCACCTGAACTGTTGCCTCTGAACCTATCCGTTTTTTTAAAAAAGAAATAAATGTGAGGACAAAGAATCGGCAGCTCTAGAAACAAATGGAGGTAGTCCCTGACTTACAACAGTTCATTTATTGACCGTTCAAAGTCACAACAGCACCGAAAAAAGTGACTTGTGACCGTTTTTCACACTTATGACTTTTATAGCAGTGGTGGCGAACCTATGGCATGCGTGCCAGAGGCAGCACTCCGAGCCCTCTCTGTGGGCATGAGTGCCGTGCCCCGGAGATGGTGAGGGACTGGTCCCCGCTGCCCTGGCCCCACCAACCCAGTCTGCCATGACCACCGTGGCCACGCCCACCTGGCATCCGGTGATAAATAAGTGGGCTTTGGGTTGCAATTTCAGCACTTGGTCTCTAAAAGGTTCACCATCACTGCTTTATAGCATCCCCCATGGTCACGTGATCAAAATTCAGATGCTTGGCAACTGGTTCACACTTATGATGACTGCAGTGTCCTGGGGACATGTAATCACCTTTTGAGACCTCCAGACAAGCAAAATCAATGGGGAAACCGTATTCACTTAACAACCGGGTTACTAACTTATCAACTGCAGTGATTCACTTAACAAATGAAAGGTCATAAAATGGGGCAAAACTCACTTAACAAATGTCTCAGTTAACCACAGCAATTTTGGGCTCAATTGTGGTCATAAGTCGAGGACTACCTGTAAGTGGTTCCACAAGCTTTTTTTGGGCAAACACAAAATTCAAATAATGTCAAAGATGTTCTATGTCAGTGGATGAACAATAGTGTCCAGGTAGAAGGACACCAACATCCTCACCGAGCACATCTATATTTTTCAATCCTCACTGCCAAAGGTATTCTTCCAACAGAAGGGAATGCAAGTAGCTCAGGGTTCAGCTATGGAATCCTTGGGGCTTTCTAAGCTTGGTGTTTTCTTGTAGACATTTCATTACCCAACTACGTAGCATCAGTGCTAGTGAGCGTGCGGTTTGTTCCCTGTTTACATTTTATTTATTTATATTTATTTACTAGATTTATGTGCTTGCCCTGCCAGTGTTGGCAGGGGTGTGGTTTTCTCCATCCTTTAAACCGGGATTAACACCAGACAAACAATCAAACAGAAAATAATACCCTAATCAAGGAAATACCAAGGAGAAAACCACACAAACATGTTGGGTAATGAAATGACCGCAAGCAAACAACCAAACTCAGAGAGCACCAAGAATTCCCAAGATATTCTCCATAGATTCTACTAATGTCGTCTACTACAGAACCCTTCCCAGTGCTTTCAGATTATTGCGGAAGAGAGAGCCTTCATTTTGCAAACGGGTCCCAGAATTAAGTCTAGTCTTTGGAAAGTGGCTGTCAGTCCTTGTGGACTCTACAGAATGTGAGGGACCAATAGACTGACTTGAGATAAGCCAGTTCCACATCTTTGCATTAAAAATATTGGGCTTTTTTCTGACAAATCGTATGAAGTAGTCAAATTTTCAGTTACAAAATTGATCAGTCCTCCCATTTCATTGCTAAAAAGATAATTCAAAGACTAACATTAGTTTTCAGTTGAGCAATAATTTCTTTCCAACTGGAAAAAAAGAAAAGAAAAATGAGTTTGATGGAAATATGCAAGAAACATTACTTAACCAAAAAGGGAAGTTTTTAAAAATTGTTGCCTAAGCAAAAAGGGAAATTTTTGTCAGACATTTTGCAAAGTCTGAGAAACAAAATAATATTTAGAGGTGTCTCAGGCAGATGCCTCCGTGGTTTACAGGAGTATAAGAAGGAGAGGTATTCAAGAAATAAATCTTGATACTTACAAGATTAATGTCAACCCCACTAGGTAGACAAGACCAGGAAATCTATTCTACAGGAAGTCTAAAACTCCCTTTATTGAAAATGGCTATAGTAACATAATCTTGTTAGGTTTGATTGATCTACCACGCTTCTTATACTCTAGCTAGTGTGTAGCGGATTATGAAGGTTACAAAGCAGCAAATGATGCTGGAGAGCATAAAGGACATTGCCTGCATTGGAAGGATGGAGTTATTTCCTGAGCAGAAGAAGAACAATGGCTGGGACAGTGAGGGTTCTCCTGGAACTTCCAAAGGTGAATGAACTGAAGGTGGTAGCTTCAGGGACCTCTTCAACATGAATGGCTTTTGGAAATTCAGTAGGGACTTTGAGGCTAGGATGGAACTGGCAAGAAGGTTTCCAGTTCTGGAGTGTAGGGACCAGGGAACCCTGGTTTTAAGCCAGCCTGGGGAGTTCTGGTGATGAAGGAGGGTCATGGAGAGTCATTACTGTGTCATCTGGAAGTGAATCTAGCTAGGCTAAAAAGTTTGAGAAAAGCTGTTCCTCAGGTGGGAACAGGTTGGCAGCAGAGGGGGCCCTAATTGCAGTGAGACCACAAGGTGTATTTGGACTTTAGTGAGAAGGTGCTCATTAACAGAAGATCCTCTAGAGCAGTGGTTCTCAACCTGTGGGTCGGGACCCCATTTGGGGTCAAACGACCATTTCACGGGAGTCGCCAAACAACGCAGTCCGCCATTCCCCCCCCTTTTCCTTAGCTGTGCTACTCCCTTTTATTCTATTGGCTTTCAAAAGCCAATAGGAATTGTCCAGGCTGTCTCTGTCCTGCTGAGCCCGCCAGAAGTCCCATTCTGCAAACGGTGCTGCACCAGTTGAGTAGTCCTCGACTTACAACCGGTTGGGGGTCGCGACATTAAAAAGGTTGAGAACCACTGCTCTAGAGAGGGAGTGTATGAATGCAAGAAATGAGCATTGCAAGAAATTTGGAATATATTACTAGTTGGGTGAGGGTAGAGATATTACTCACTTGGAGATATCAAGATATGTTTACTTACATTTTATGACTTGTAGCAACTGTGATGCCAAAAGAAGGAGATATGGATCCCAAAAGATATCTTTTTATGGCCAGAATTCTGCTCTTGAAGCAACAAGAGTATGAATGTCTGTTTGTTAAATTAGCAACAAACTAGGGAGCTTGCCAGTGTACTGACTGCTCTGCTTCTTGGGAGGAATCCCTCCCCAAATTCCTGGATCTGCTATTTCAGTTGATATTAGTATCCTCTAGCCCAGTGTTTCCCAAACTTGACAATTTTAAGGCATGTGGACTTCAACTCCCAGAATTCCACAGCCAGCAATGCTGGCTGTGGAATTCTGGGAGTTGAAGTCCACATGCCTTAAAATTGTCAAGTTTGGGAAACACTGCTCTAGCCTTTTTGTCTTTGGTGACTTCAATATTCATGCCAAGGCTGCCTGGGTTGGATGACCCACGAGTTGATGCCTCTCCACGGCACCTACAGGGTTGCCTTCAGTCATCTCTGGCCTGACACATACAAGCAATCATACGGCCTTATTTACAGCAGCTGAGCTGTAATTTGGAGTGGAGAACATTATACCTTGTCTATCACTGCAGTCAGAACACTTCCTTGTTCAGACGACGTTGTCAGCGATATACCCCCTCTTTCAGGTGATCAGTTTTGTTCAGATGGTCCATCTCAGTCATTTCATGGATCCAGATAAATTCTGACAGGTGCATTGAGAGTAGTTCAGTAGTAGTGAGGGAGAAGATCCCCTTCTGGTGTGGTGACCCCAAAACTGAGAGTGGTGGGATTCTGTACTCTCCCTCCTCCATTTAAACATCAGCATGAAATTGCTAGGAGAAGGAATCTACTGATTTATGGTGTGGCATCATCAGTATCCAGATGATGCCCAAGTGTATGCCACCAAGATAACCTGAGGTTTTTTTAATGGAGACTGTTGTGGCTGAATGAGACATGAAAAAATTGAAACAAAGCAGGTCAGATGTGTTTTTCTTATTGTTCAATAAGCTACAGTGATGGGAACTGACCATCTTCAAGGGAGGAAATCCATAAATTTGAGTCCTTCTGGATGGACAAATGGAAGTCATTTTGAGGATGACTTTTACCTACGTCTGGCTGGTGTTCCGGTGGTAGATGTAGCTCTGTTGGGAGGCAACCTATCAGTCTTTTAAGACAGACCAGACCAAGAAACAAACATGGTGTGGGCTTAAGGCTACTTTTATTAGAACGGTTATAGCAATAGCATTTTGCAAGTCTTAATGTATTTCCTGGCCTCCCTCTTTTATCTCATGTGAATATGGGATGGGTGGGAGAGGGAGGGTGGCTGAAGTGTCTGGACTCAGCCATGTTTATTTGATTGTTGCTTTCCTATTCGATTGTCCCTCTGTCCCTGAAGGCTATCCATCATACCTCACCAGACCGCACATCCTCCTATGGACTACTGCAATACAAGTAGTCCTCGACTTGCAGTGACCAGTTTAGCGACCATTTGAAGTTACAAAAAGTGACTTATGACCATTTTTCACACTTATGACTGTAGCAGCATCCCCATGGTCATGGGATTTACCTTCAGATGCTTGACAATTGGTTCATATTTATGACGGTTGCAATGTCCTGGGGGGGGTCATGTGATCCCCTTTTGCGACTTTCTGACAAGCAAAGTCAATGGGGAAGCCAGATTCACTTAACAAGAGTGTTAATGATTTAACAGCTGCAGTGATTCACTTAACAAATATGGCAAGAAATGTCATGAAATGAGGCAAAACTCACTTAACACATTTCTCACTTAACAACATCAATTTTGGGCTCCATTGTGGTCGCAAGTCAAGGACTACCTCTGCATGGGGCTGCTTTTGAAGACAAGCTGGAAGCTGCAGTAGCCTGCATGTTGTTTGGCAATCATCAGCACAAGCACCTCACACCAGTGCTGCAGGCTCCCAACTGGCGGGTAATAGGTTGCTATGCAACTCAAAGGTTAGTTTTCACCTGTACAAACCCTTTATGATTTCCAGTCAGATACACTCATTGAGAACAATTTCTGGAAGTTCCCTAACTCAGTGAGGTGAACGGGGGCAAATGCTGGCAGGTGCTGTTTCTCAGTGATAGCTCCTTTTTTTGTGGAACAGACTCAGTTTGGTTAGCCCCCATGTTGGTCCCCTGAAGCAGTGGTGATGGTATTTGTTGAGTCCGTGGCGGGAAAACAGACACGAGAAGCAGCTGGAGTTCTCAGTTTCATTTATTCAGCGTTCAGCTTACAGGAAGATGGCTTCAGCCTCGCCCAAACGCCTCGCAGCCTCTTATATAGGCAACTCCCGGGTAAATGGGTTACTTTTCCCGCGCCAGCACCCGCGCATGCGCACGGCGCTGGCGACAGCCTGTCTGGTCCCGGGCAGCTTTGCACCTGCCCGGGACTGCCTGCAAACGCCCGAGCCGTTTGCAAGGCTCGGGACATAACACCCCTTTCCCCCGGGCTAAAACTACTACCAACATACAACATTTATTTTATATGACATTTTGCTCCCCAGTGCTCCCACTGATTACTGGCTTTTGCCTTGCCAGCAATGTTATGTAATCTTCTAGATACTTAGGAGATTTCTTTGCTCTCTGTGACCTTCTTAGCTCTGGGTTACTGGCATAAGTCCCCTGACTGGAGGGAGGCGTGAGCCTGTTCTCTCTATTGTGCCCTGGTGTCTTCCAAGGACTGTGCCCCGATGCCTGGCCTGCTTGCTTGCCCACCGGGCTCGTCAGGCCAGGGCTTCTGTTACTTTGTGACCTGGTTGACCTACCTAGCTGTAGACCCTCAGGCCCCTTGAAGTGATAGCCGCTGCTGGGCGTCTCTGTAGAACCTCCTAGGTCAGTCCAAGACCTGTCAGGAGGCTGTCCATTCCCTGAACCCCATTCTGTGTTCGGGCTCGTGTGGGTTTCTGTACTTTCCCAAAACTCAGGTGTTCCCTGATTTGTGCTAGGGTTGTTGTAGTCGGGACTTGGTTCCTCGACTAACTCTGTGTATGTTTGACCCCCTGTAGGATTTGGGGTAAGGTCAGGCCAACCTTGGGAATTGTGTGCCAGTTCTCTTGCGGGGAATGATTTGTTGGGATGCCCCCGGGTATCCTCCGTTGCTGGAGTGCTGTGTGATGTGTGTGGAAATTGAGTATGCCCCCAGGGTGACTCCCTGGCTGGAGTAGGCGTGAGTGCCTGTTGTGTGGGTAAGCTCCATGACTTTCTTTTCGGAGCAATTGCAGAACCTTGGGATGAGCCGTTTGTGGCTCCCTCAGTGGAGATGGGCAGTAGCTCTTGCCCTTCCCTTTGCTCCAAAGGGTCCCCCTCCCCCCCTGGAAAAGACCCAGGAGTCTCAGCAGAAAAGTCTCGCCTAGAGCGAAGTTGGTCGATGTGCCGACGCAGGACACGACCGTTGTCCAGGGCAACCTCGTAGGAGAGAGGACCTGTGATCCTGGACACAGAAGCGGGGACCCATGTATGACCAGGCCCGTAATTGCGAGCCCAAACCGGGGCACCCACAAGTAGTTGTCTAGGTGCCCTAGGATGTGAGGTAGATGAAGGCAGTCTGTCCGGATGCAACCGGTCAAGTCTAGTAGTAAGTTGGCGCCCCCAACGAAGTTCAGCTGGACTTCTCCCTGTAGAAGTGGACGGTGTGGTGCGATAAGAAAGGAGAAAGTCAGCCAACCTGTGATGCCAGTCCCCGTAGGTGAGTCTCTTCAAGGCGTCCTTTGCGATGCGCACCATGCGTTCAGCCATACCGTTGGTGGACGGGTGAAAAGGCGCAGACGTGGCATGACGAATCAGGTTTGCCTGTAAGAAAGCTTGGAATTCGGAGGAGGTGAATTGAGGGCCGTTGTCGGACACAATGACATCTGGCAGCCCGTGTGCAGCAAAAATCCCCCTCAGTACCTGAATAGTCTTTGCAGTGGTGGTGGATGAGACAGGCACAACCTCAAGCCATTTTGAATGGCTGTCAACAAGGACCAAGAAGAACTGGCCCTGAAAGGGCCCAGCGTAGTCAATGTGCACCCTAGACCATGGGGACTGTGTTTCCTCCCATCTATGCACAGGAGCTTGGGGCATCTCTGGGCGAGATCGTTGGCACAGGTGGCATGCGTGTACCTTAGCCTCAATATCTTTATCTAAAGCAGGCCACCACAAGTGGCTGCGTGCAAGAGCCTTCATACGAACAATGCCAGGATGACCCTCGTGGAGGGATTCTAAGACCCTAGTCCTCATTGAGGTGGGAATGACAACTCTGTTTCCCCAAAGCAGACAACCCTGAGAAAGGGACAGTTCGTTCTTTTGGACCAGAAAACTCTGAAACTCAGGACTAGGGCAGTGCTCAGGCCACCCGGACAGGACCCAGGAGCGGACACGTGAAAGTGTGTGATCTGTACCTGTTTCAGCGGTAACATCCCTGGCACTAAGAGGGAGCTCGGGCAAGGCTTGGATTGATAGAATGTTGACAGCTGGCGCGGGGTCAGCTTCTACTACTGGCAGAGGCAATCTACTGAGGCCATCAGCATGGCCCATTTCTTTCCCAGGCTTGTGGAGTAATGAAAAATCATATGCAGACAAGAAAATAGACCACCTAAGCATTCTAGGGGAAATGATGTGGGGAGTCTGCTTACGTGTGGTAAACAGTCCCAGCAGAGGCTTATGGTCAGTGAAGACCGTGAAATGCCTGCCATATAGAAAATCGTGGAATTTTTTAATTCCAGCAACAACAGCCAGAGCCTCCCTGTCTATCTGAGCGTAGTTGCGCTCGGCAGAAGACAGTGTTCTGGAGTAGTATGCAATAGGAACCTGAGTTCCATCAGACCTGAGGTGACTCAGGACAGCTCCAACCCCGTAGGGGGACGCATCACAAGCGATGCACACAGGGAGAGACTCGTTGAAATGTGCAAGAACACTGTTAGAAGTGAGCAAGGCCTTGACTTCTTTAAAGCAAGCCTCATGTGCTTGTGACCACAGCCACACAGCTTGTTTGTCTAGTAGCCTGTGAAGAGGCTCAGCTACACTAGCTTTATGTGGAAGAAAAGAATTGTAGAAATTCAGGAGGCCTAGGAAGGCCTGAAGTTCGGCCTTAGACTTTGGCCTGGGTGCTTCTAAAATAGCAGTTAGTTTGGATTCAGCAGGATGAATCCCAGCAGCATCAATTTTGAATCCCAGAAATTCAGTAGAAGGCACCCCAATCTTGCATTTGTCTTTTCTGAGCTTGAGGCCTGATTCCCTGAATCTTAACAGGACAGCCCTAAGTCTTTCAGCTAGAATGTGTGTGGAGTCTCCTGCAATCAAGACATCGTCAAAGTAGGGGCAGACCCCTGGTATACCTCGTAGTGTGTTTTCCATTACGCTTTGGAAAATCCCAGGAGCGACATTTACTCCAAACTGTAGCCTTTTTACTTTAAAGGCTCCCCTGTGGGTCACAATGGTCTGAGCTATGGCAGCATCATCATCAACAGGCAGCTGTTGATATGCTTGAGCTAGGTCAAGCTTTGCAAAAACACGCCCCCCCTTGAGAGAGGCCAGGATGTGACTGACCACAGGAACAGGATAGGCATGTTGCTGCAATGCCTTATTGAGTGTGCATTTGTAATCAGCACAAATGCGAATGTCCCCATTTGCCTTTAGAGGCGTGACAATGGGGGTCTCCCACGGGCTGGAATCAACAGGTTCTAGGATTCCCTGTTGGATTAGTTTGTCTAGTTCAGTGTCAATCTTACTTTTTAAAGCAAAAGGGACCCTTCTTGCTTTAATCCTAATGGGAGTGACAGTGGGGTCTAGCTTTAAGGACACAGGTGGTCCTTTGAATGTGCCCAGCTGGGGGCTGAAAACATCTGCAAATTCTTTGCAGACTTCCTGTAGGTCGAGTGTTTGTAAGCTATTGAGTCCTGTGACGTGTATCCCCAGGGCCTCAAACCAATCGAGTCCTATGAGACTCGTTCGTTCACCCCCTACTACTAATAAGTCTAGTGGACCTTCAAAACTCTTGTATTGCACGTTAAGGGTGGCCTCCCCCTTAACACACACTCTTGAGTTCTGAAAATCTGTTAATACAATATCAGAAGGCCTTAACTTGGCCTTAGACCCACTTCTGGAACAAATCTTCCTAAATGTATGCAATGAAATGATGGACAGGGCAGACCCTGTGTCTAGTTCCATAGATAATGGAACCCCTTGTAGCTTCACGTTGAGTGACAGCTTTTTCTTCATGGGCTTGTGTGTGCCTGTTCTACAGTTGCTTCTTCGCGAAGCGCAAAAACCTACCCTATTCTGGCTGGGGAATCTGGTACCCTTCAGGCGTTCTTCTTGGGGTTGTGCCTTTCGTCGGCCCAGGCACACAGCTGCAATGTGCCCTTGTTTACCGCATGCCCGGCAGGTAGCGGAGCGGAACTTGCAGTCGGTTCTCCTGTGGCGACCTCCACAGCCGATGCACTTGAGCGGAGCCGAAGAGCTTCCCTTCTGGTTCTCTTCCCTCGCGGGGTGTAGACGGTCGACTTCCTCGTCCGGATCCTCCTCGGAGTTTCGTCGGACGTCTTCCTGGTGCACGGACGCACCCTCTGCACTGTTTCTGATCGGCCGCATGTTTTTGACGGCGCCGCCTGCTGCTTCTTCTGCGGTGACTTCCCTTAAGGCGTCTTGGAAGGATAATTCTTCCTTTGCGAAAAGTCTCTGTTGTAGCTTGCGATGCCTTAACCCGCACACGAATCGGTCCCTCAGTCGTTCCTCGAGGTCCTTGAACTCGCAGGGCTTGGCGGCCTTCCGTAACGCGGCGATGTATTCCTTGGCTGACTCACCGGACCGTTGATCCCTTTGTTCGAAGGTGTGGCGCCATGAGATAACGGACACCTTGGGGTGGAAGTGCTCCTTCAGCAGCTTCTTCAGGTCTGCGTAGCTTACAGACTCTACTGGGACAGGTGCTGCAAGGTTTTCTGCGATTTCGAAGGCGTCTTGGCCGCAAACGCAAAGCAGGGTGGCCGCCTTCAAGCTATCTTCCCTCACTTGGTTTGCCTTGAAGTAGTTCTCCATTCTGGATACGTAGGACTCCCACCGCTCTGGATGTGAGACGTCGAATTCCGAAAGCCTTCCGATTTTCGCCATCTTTGGATCTTCAGGAGACGGGTCTATCAGCCAGCCTACCCCCGAATGCGCACCGGATTGGCGGGCAGCTGCCGAGTCGACGCCGTTCCTCTTTCGCCGCTCAGGACTCCTTGGGTAAGCTTACACTTCTTCCTTTCCAGGTAGTGCAAGGCATCCCATCCTCGTCGCCAGTGTTGAGTCCGTGGCGGGAAAACAGACACGAGAAGCAGCTGGAGTTCTCAGTTTCATTTATTCAGCGTTCAGCTTACAGGAAGATGGCTTCAGCCTCGCCCAAACGCCTCGCAGCCTCTTATATAGGCAACTCCCGGGTAAATGGGTTACTTTTCCCGCGCCAGCACCCGCGCATGCGCACGGCGCTGGCGACAGCCTGTCTGGTCCCGGGCAGCTTTGCACCTGCCCGGGACTGCCTGCAAACGCCCGAGCCGTTTGCAAAGGCTCGGGACATAACAGTATTATCCATTCAATTATGTCTGACTCTTGGCAATTTTATGTGTCAGGTCTCCCCATATCTTCTGATCTTGTGGTCCTTGAATTGTTCTGTGTTCTGGCTGATGTCAACTTTGTTCTTTGACAGCCTGGTTTCCTTTTACCACTAACTCTTCCTAGCATAATTGCTTTCTCCAGTGAATTCCTCTGCAGGACATGGCCAAATCAAGTGAGACACAGTTTTGTGATTTTTGCCTTCTACTGACATGTCTGGTGTTATGCCAAGCAATAGGCTGGATATTTTTTTTCAGTTTATTATATTAATTCATCATTTTACCATGGATGTTTTTATGCAGAGTTTATAGTGATGTTTTGAGATATGAATTGCTAGGGACACACACACACACACACACACAAATTTAAAAGTAACCAAAATGTATCATTAAAATCATTTAAAAGGTCATACAAAGTATTAATACCTGTAATACACATGCCTGTAGCCATATGGTATGTCAGGAGTTACGGTGAGAATATAAAAGTAGTAATCTTGAACTTGTATGTTAGAGTTCTGAGGATTATGTCATGATCAGTTTGGCCAAGTGGTTCTGCTCAGATTGTCTTGGGTTTTTCACTCGCTGTGTTATGGTTGTGTGTTTTACATTGTGTTCTGCCATGGAATTCTAATGGGGCATATAAAATGGGATGTACTGAGATAACTTAACTTCGTAACATGGAAAGGACAAAATTGGGTAGAATGGTGAAGTGGGAATATTGTGGAATCTGTAGGCAAGTGGCAGTCCAACCATTTTTTTTAGCAGCTGATAGGCGGTCTTTGGCAAGGCTTTCTGGCAGTGCCTTTTTTTGCCCAGGAAATCCCCAGCACAGAAAGAGGTAGTTCTGGAAAGCACATTTTAAAAGTCTTTTCTCTGTAAGGCAATCTAAAATAAATTAAATAATGATTCTAACACTGTATGGTCCAATGTATGGTCCTTTGGAGGAAAAATGCTTGCCAGAACTTGCTAAAACAACCATCATGATTGATGGCGTTCAACTTTCTGCAAGTTTTAAAAATTTATTCTTATTTCTGGATGTCCTGAAAATTTCCAGCAACCAGGTTTTACATTGGTTGTTCTGGAGTATCACAACAAAATGCTGATTTTCCTGCCTTCCATGCTGTTGAAATAATTCATTTGACTAATAGCTCAGGATTTCAGAGAGCTATTAATTCAGAGGAAATTAATGGCAAATTCAAGCATGTTCTACTCAAGCTTTTTCACTAGGGCTACTGAGGAGAAATTATAGTATATCTTATATATTTTAAAGAAACCTAAATTATCAATAGTTGTGTTATAATTGTCAAATTAAAATATGAAAAATTGCATCCAATTACGAAAGTAGCAACTTGGCATGCACAGTATCATTTTAATCAGTGACTGAAAAAAAAACTTTCAATGTGAATTCTTACTTTGAATATGAACCACAGGAAGTTTTAAAGCATAAGCAGAGAGTGTGGGCATTCAGTAAACTCATCATATCTCAAAATGCTTAGTAAGTAGAATTGCAAATTAATGAAACCCCCAACATTTAAATTAGTTTTTTCCCTGATGGCTCAGTTTGATTTAAAACAGAATGCAATGCAATGCCACATACAACTTCATCTCCTCCCTCAGATGTGAAGTGGAGCTCAACCACATTTTGGTCAGCATGTGGTTAGAAATCCTAACTTGGAAGTATCATTTTCATGCACTTATCCAACTCATAGTAAAATACATACTTTTATATAGACATGCACTGGAACTAAAGTATTCATATGATTTGGGGGGAGATTATATGGAAATACTTTCTAATGATTTGGGGAGAATTAAAGTCAGTTCCAATTTTTTTTTTTTTTTTATGGAGCCTTCAAGTCAGTGTTGATTCCTGATGATTACCTGGACCTGTCCACACAGACTTCTTGGCAAGATTTCTAGAAAATGGTTTGCCATTGTATCCTTCCTAGAACTAATAGACAGGGACTGACTCCAGGTCACCCATCCCAGGCTTTATGACTCAGGTGGGAATAGAATTCCTGATCTCCCATTTTCAGTCTGGTGCCTTAATCTCTCCATCAAACCAGCTCTAATAAAGAATATTACTTAATATTATATGCAAGTTGGTAAATTAATCTACTAGCAATACAGAAAAAATTGCATCCCAATTAGTAATCACAGAACTAAAAGTGGCCTCAACAGAGTTCCTTGAGATTTAATTTCAACAGTAATTAAATAGGCCTGGGTAGGATCATCAACTGACTACAGCAATGAAAGCTGTTTTGACCCATAAACCAAGGCTTATTTCAGTAATAAAAGAAAAGAAACTCCTGCTTTGACAACATAGCCTGTTTGAGTTGATCCAATGGGGAGAGGTTAGGAAAACTGAAGGTTTCTCCTGCCTCAGTCCATAAGACCAATCAGCCTTGCCTGGGCCTTATGCGAAGTTTAACTCGATGAAAAGGAGGAGACAGAGGAGTTAGAATGTAGTAGTGATTTAATCAAGTGGAAATCTACTCGTTAAAGGTCTACGCCAGTGATTCTCAACCTTTTTAATGCCGCGACCCCCAACCGGTTGTAAGTCTAGGACTACTCAACTGGTCGTAAGTCGAGGACTACTCAACTGGTGCAGCACTGTTTGCAGAATGCGACTTTTGGCGGGCTCAGCAGGGCAGAGACAGCCTGGACAATTCCTATTGGCTTTTGAAAGCCAATAGAATTAGACTCTATTCAAGAGAGTCTATTCTATTGGCTTTCAAAAGCCAATAGAATAAAAGGGAGTAGCACAGCTAAGGAAAAGGAGAAAAAAATGGCGGACTGCGTTGTTTGGCGACCCCCGTGAAATGGTCGTTCAACCCCAAATGGGGTCCGACCCACAGGTTGAGAACCACTGGTCTACGCAAAACGGAATCTGATCAAGATGCAACTGCTATACCTTTAAAAAGAAAGCAGGTGGAGCTGTGACTGTTGCCACTATACTATGCCCTTGGAAGCCATTTATCTTGCATATGTTACTTATGCACTGCCTGCTTGGTACAGGGGGAGCAGAGGGCAAGGAAATCTGTTTGGACTGGGGGAGGCACCCTGAAACCTGTTGGCAATTGTGTCTTGAGGCTTCATAGAAAAAGGCTGCAGTTGCCATCCAATGTAAGATCAAGCTGCCAACTTGAAACTTATATGGATATACTGTAAGATATTTTTCCTGCATGTATGGAATTTATAGAATTTGTTGCTTTTATCTGTACCGTAAATGCCGGCGTATAAGGCGACTTCCGCGAGCGCTGAAATCGGCACCAAAGACGGGGGTCGTCTTATACACCGAGTCGTCTTATACGCCGGAAATACTGGTAGTTTCCGGCGTATAAGACGACGTTCTAGGAATGCGGCCCGGCTATAAAGACGGGGGTCATCTTATACGCCAGGTTGCCTTGTACGCCGGCATTTACGGTAAATGTTTTCCCAGGAAACTGTGCTATAGCAGTAGCCCCAAATGGTAATAATATCAGCATGAACACAGTCAGGCAAAGCAGATTATCGAGCTGGGTATCAACATTTAGAGTGAGACTCTGAAGAGAGAGGGAGGATGGTGATGTAATCCCATAGCACTAGTAGCAGCCTGCTTGATGAAATGCCTACATGTGTTTTCAGATTTCCAAGATGTAAGGATTAGTTTCCAGACTGATAAGGATTCAGAAAACACACACACACACACACACACACACACACACACACACACACACACAAACACACAGAACGTGTTCCTACATTATCAGTGAAGACACCTGCAAAAAAGAAAAGCAAAAAAGAAAAGAAAATTAAGAGCATTTCACCCTTAATGTATACAATGTATTAGCTGTAAAAGGGGAAAAGTCCAGCTGCAAGAGTTCTCCATTCCTTTCCTCTGAATAAACCTTGCTAAAGAGTCTCTGAGAATCAAGGTTGAAAAAGGAATTATTTTTAATTTTAGCTCAAAGTCAAGCAGCCTGACACAAAATTGCTTGTCCTGGTAGTGATGACTGCTACATCCTGAGCTTGTTATGTCTATCTCTTTCAATCCTTAAGGATATAGAATTGTGGTAACTTCCTTTAACTTCTGAATGGCTACCAGACATTTTATTCTGATGAACCTTTCCCCTAAAAATTATATACTGACAAGTCTTACCAACCACTATATTTCCATGCACAATTTTATTCTTAATTACTTTCCTCTCCCCTCTCCCCCAACATTTTAATACTGCAACTGTTTGGCACTTGTCAATATTTATTTATCCATACATACACACAACCCCATACATTTGTTTAGTTGGGGGGGGGGGGAGGAGGGAAAACGTCTTTCAGCAGATTATTTTTTTATCCAAAGAAGAATCTTTATTTGGAAGAATCTTACAATACAGTCATTTGGAGCCTCTAATGAACATATGATCCTAAAGTTGTGACACTGCATTTCACAATCTCAGAACACTGGTCAAGGTTCTTCTTAATTCTATAGAATTTCTCCACATATTCAGATCGACTCAACAGTTCCACAAAATCTTCATCGTGAGTTATCACAAGGAGTTGAAAGTTACGCTGCTGAGATCTACTTTTGATTATCCTTCAAAGGAAAAACAAATATCATATATGTAATACAAAAGCTGATATAATCCAGAATGCACACTTAACCCAATTCTTCTATTCAATCTTATAATTAGGTGAGAGAAGCTCTGAGAAAATGGCACCTCAGATTGTTATGAGACCATTAGAGTCGGTCAAGGAAAACAGAGAGTGTTACTTGGAAGAGGTCAGTTATTTGGCTTATCCAGATCCCATGAGACGTGATGTCAGGCAAGTAAGAAACAGAACAGGACCTGCCCAGTTTTGAGGAACAGTATTTACCAAACACTGTATGTGCTTTGTGTTAGGTAGCTAAAATATTTCTATTTATTAAAAGCTTTATACATACCCCTTTGTTTCTTTAGCCATAACATTATTTCTCTTGCTTTTATATTACTAATTTTTAGGGCTGAATTCCAGTTCTAAATACAGGAACCTGCTGGTTTTAAGAAACAAGAATACTAAATTCTAGATCATGTTGATGTCTTTGGACCAATAAACTCCCTTTTTACGATACTGTAATCCCTTAATTCAGGGTAGCGTTGATTTTCTACTAAATAAGCAGTGATTTTCTACTAAATAAGCAGTGAGGACTCTATTTGCTGGGCGGGGGCTTACTTCAACATATTAGCCAAGAGTAATTTTCCCAGTTGATCATCACCAGAAGCACTGTAGCTTTTGCCATAGCCTGAGTAGTTGTTCATTTACATGGAATGTGAACATAGAAGAAACACATGTTGGGGTAGAGGATAGCATCATAGCCTCCAATTTGGAATGAAAAAGTGGTAGATAAATATAGAACAGATTTGCCTGAAACTGAATCTATTGCTGCTAAAAATTTATATGTAGACAATTATCTGAATTACTAGCTGTTTATTATGCATGCAAAGTTTCCACAGGCTTTATCTTATGTCTGAGGAAGCATAAGACTGATGAAGACTGTTTATTATGTGTACAGAGGCTGTCCTTGAGTTATGACTGTAACATCATAACTTTGAAATTGGATTGTAAGTCCCATTTTCGGGGTTCATCATAACTTTGGTTGCTAAGTGACTGGTTGAGTCAAGGACTCCCTGTAATTTTTAGCTCCACATAAGTAAATCTTCTTAAATTTCTTAATAAAATCTGTGGATACTTACTCCACCAAAGCATGTGCAAGAGATTCAATATTTTCTCGGTCAAGATTGGTGGTAGGCTCATCCAATGCAAGAATACCACAATTGAGACAGAAGGATTCAGCCAGGGCAAGACGAATAATTAGAGAGGCAAGAACCTAAAATTAAAATAAATATCACCATTTGATAAATGGACCAGAATACAAATGTATTTAAAATGCATTACTATGATTAAGTACTCAGTATGTGAGAAAAATGATATGTTCAAAATGCTAAGGGTGCTGTTAAAGATCCCCAGTTTTCTTAAATAAGTATCATTTCCAAGCTTTGAAAAAAGTATTAGCATATTTGTAGCATACATTAATTTGATGCAAGTCATTAGCCATGGTTAAACTTCTTAGCCCTCTGATAAAGGAAACCTCAATTAATCTTGTCTTTCTAAGGCTGAAAGCATCCCTAATAATTTGTGTACCTTTACAGCACAGTAGCACTGAGACAACAAACAGCGTATCTTGACTGATCACTCTTTAGTTTTTCCATAAGCGGAACCTCCAATCTCTTGGGAGGAAATTATGGATTTACTAGACCATTTGCCATGTGGAAAAAAGACATAGTCTGTATATGAAAAGACCCTTTAGAGATAACTACCACTTGGGCTAATCTGGCATTAGTCACCAGCAATTCCTATGCAAGCACTTTATGTTTTAAATTTATAATACTAAAAGATCTATACACTTGAATTGGCTGAGTCACTTTCTCCTTCCAAGAACAGAAAAAGAGAGCTGGGTATTTTGTAATTATTATCCTTACAATTTTCTTAGTAAATTCCCTTTTGTTTCAAGTATTACTATGAAAATATTCATATAGTTCTGGAAGGTATGATTATCAGCATTCAAGCTTAAATGAGCATGTTCTACTTCAAATGGTTAAACTAGAGCAGTGGTTCTCAACCCTTCTAATGCCGCGACCCCATAATACAGTTCCCCATATTGTGGTGACCCCCAACCACTTATACATCACCGGGTGCCAGGGGCGTGGCCAAAGAAAAAGGGGAAAAATGGCGGACAGCCTTGTTTGGCGACCCCTGTGAAATGGTCGTTCAACCCCAAATGGGGTCCCGACCCACAGGTTGAGAACCACTGAACTAGAGAAATCTGAGTAATATATTTGATTACAAATTAAAGAGAATCCAGCAATCTTGACTCATTACTATGGTTACTTTCTGAATTCAAGACTCAGTGAAAGTATATAAAAAGTTTCTAAAATTTTATTTTTTATTACAATAGGTAGCATCTAACTACAGTGGGTATATTATATCTTATTTTATGAACCAAAAAATAATTGAAAATGACTAGGTAAAATGCACCCAGAACAGCATCGAGTGCTTGCTGGATTTTAAACAAGCCACATAAATCTGCAATCATAACCTATGGTACACAAACATCACATCTTTTTCACCAGTTAAAAAAACCTTAGATCTTCCCATCTAACAGTCTTCTTCCCCTGCACTTTTTCTTAGCACAACTGATGCAACGTACCCTTCACTATGGTTTGTCATTGAAAGATTCAGTGATGACAGATTATGGGTCACTGAGCTAATGAGGAGCTCTCCCTCTCAAGAAAACATTTCCTCCCCCTAAATTAAAATACAAAATAATTTTGCTTAAGTGCAGTTGACGGGTTCCATGTATATTTAGATATGCAAAGGGGAAATTACAAAGGAACATTTAAAAAGAGATGGATCAGAGTTTCTTCCCTACAACAGGGGTGGCAACAGTTTGTGTTTATGAATCTTTGCATCTCTGCATGATTTTTTTTTTTTTTTTGCCTTTTAAAACCTTAAATGAGCCTTATTTAGATACATTAAGCCTCACCTATTTTGGTAAAAAAAAAAGCCTACTCTTACAAGGACTGGTACACAATGAAGAAGACTTTCATTGAAATGTTTCTGTGACAGAAACCACCATCACCTCTCATATTAAGATGGGGTTAATAATAATAAGCATTACATGCACCTGCTTTCCTTCACAAGTATTTTCAGTCCCAAGCTGGTTGGTCAAATGTGAACATCCATCTTGCATTTAAATAAGCTAACAAAGGAATGCAAACTGTGTCTCAAAGGTGCTTTTTCAAAAAGCAAGCGGACTATGATTTTTTCCCCCTTGAGGAAGAAGAAGTTTTACTTCTCATCCAAGAAGCTTCTGAATCCAGTTCTGGCTGGATCATGGACCGGGGGGGGGGGGCAGGGGGGGGAGAGGAATGGAAGGATTAGTTTGATCATTACCACCTCCCAATCCAACCAGCTTCTTGGATGAGAAGTGAAACATCTATACTATTTCAGACAAATGATTGTCCAGTCTTTAAGAATAGAGTCTGAAATGGTATAGGGTTTCCTGCCTAAGCAGGGGGTGGGACTAGAAGACCTCCAGGGTCCCTTCCAACTCTATTATCATCATTGTCATTGTCATCGTCATCATCATCATCATCTCCTCTGCAAGGGAAAAAAAACATAGTCCACCTGCCTTTTGAAAAAGCACCTTTGAGACAACCATGACCTGGATGACTGAGAATCCCCATAGACAATGCAAACTGTGCTGCTCCAAGTAGCCGCTTTACTCTTTCTATTGCTCATGTGAAAAACCAGGCTAAAAAAATTATCTACAATTTCTCACATTAGAATCTTTTGGAAGCAAACTGATCTGAAACTGGGAAGTGAAACTATTCTAAAATAAATAATTCTCTGTACAGAAGAGAAAACTGTAGTTTGATGGAGACTTTGTTTACACAAAATGACAATGTGAGTCTTATTCCAATTAAACACAGGCAGGATCATCTGAATGCAGTTCCTTAATCAGCTCCATACAGTTCATGTAATGTATGTTTTCCATAAATCTTCCCTTGGGAAAAAATATGAATTCATTCTTTGTTCTTTCTCATTCCGTCTTGCTTGGCTAATTGTAGGGTCACTATTTCTGAGTTCACCTTTTCAACAAATACTCTAGATCCTATTCCTAGTATAAATGTCTACAAATCAATGAATTGGCAGGAAAACAATAGGCTGTTATGTACCTTTTGGCCAGCACTGCATCTGCCCCTCATATCTAGAGCAGTGTCTCCTTTTGTCATGACTACCCTATAATTGTAACTCCTCCTTTTGTCAGAAGCAGAGATATTCTCATCAGCATCAGACCGAATTTCTATATAGTCAATATCTTTAAGGAAAAAAAAAACAATTTTATGCAGTTGGTTGCCAAAGCAACTTTTTTTTTTTACTTTAAAGCATTCTAAACATTATCTACAGAATGAATCCACTCTATTACCATATAGGCATAAGTCATTTGTCCACAATATTGTCACATTAATTCAGATTTTTTGTCAAAAGCTTTTCCATATCTTGTTTGGGTACTGATACATTTTTATTTTGCCTCCGTTAGCCAAGGAGATGGATTTTCCTTATAACCCACTCTCCAAAGCACTGCTCATAATTTTTTTTAAACAAATGTAAATCCTAAAGGTATTAATTTTGAAAAGAAAAAGAAAAGAAATTTCAAAATGCAGAATTCTGGTAACTCAGCAATTGCAATATATAAGTTTGTTAAGAGGAAGAGGAAGATGATTGTATAACAAGGCAAGTAACAGGAAATAATTCATCTAAATTAAGATGACTCAACTGGAAATGCCATATTGCTTATTATGGAAGATTATATAACCTCTCAAGGACTGACTATATAAATCTATTTTTATCTTAAAGAACGATGATCTCAGAATTGATCCCTAATACTCCCCACCCCCAATAAAATATATTGCAAAGATATATACTGTACATATATATTTGTACCTTGGCCCCTGTATGTGCTTCGCCACAAATCACGAACTATCTTGTTAATTTCTTCCATTTTCATGCTATGAAATGTCATTATTGCTCTAAGAGATGGAAAAGAGTAAACAGATTTTTAAAAATGTAAGTCCCTTTGCTTTCACTATAATCTGTTGTGCTTTGACATTCAAGAATGATGCCAGTCCTATGTAAAAGGTTCTACTACAAGCAGGATAAAAAGACCATCTTGCCTGGAAACTACACTACTAAAATTCCATATACTGAACCTCGTACGATATCTTCAGGTATTCTCAAGAGATGCTATAATAAATGTCACAACCGTTTCTAAATAATTGACACCACAATCCAACAAAAATGGGTTGCTGATATTCATATCCAAGTACACTGTACCCAGACTGGGACTATGGTGTAAGCATTCATTGTTTAACATTGATCATAAATAAGGCCATAAGTAGAAACAAATTTAAAGCATTCTGCATTCGCTTAAAGTAATATTTAAAAGAACTTCTTGATTTTAAAATAACAAATTTTATCAGAAAAGTATTTAAAACAGGGGTCTTCAAACTTGGCCCTTTTATGACTTGTGGACTTCAACTCCCAGAATTCCTCAGCCAGCATGGGAATTGAAGTCCACAAGTCATAAAAGGGCCAAGTTTGAAGACCCCTGATTTAAAGGATAGTATTTATTATAGTAATAGTAATGTGAGCTTCAAAATATTTTTCCTTCTTACAGAAGTAGAAATATATATAATTGTTAGGACATATTTGGATTATAAAAAGATTGTTGACCAAGTATGCCAAATAAAATAAACATGTAATTAATTCATATACAGTATAACAAGACATTCAAATCTCTGATTTAGGCCCATGCAACATTAACTTGGTGTCATTCCTTCCTTGCCAAATGCTGCCTAGTAAACCAGGATTTCTAATTTCCCCATCTCAGGATATTCTGCTTTAAAATGGCTACTCTTGAACAAATATCCATACAAATATAAAATAGCTAAGCTATACAGGTAGTCCTCAACTTAAGACCACAATTGAGCCCCAAATGTTTGTTGCTAAGTGAAACATTTAAGTGAATTCTGCCCCATTTTTTGACCTTTCTTGCTACAGTTGTTAAGGGAATCACTTCAATGACACAGCTGTTAATTTAGTAACAGTAAAATCTGGCTTCCCCAAGCATCCAAATTTTGATTACGTGACTGTGGGGAAGTTGCAATGGTTGTGTGAAAAACAAGTGCCATAAGTGACTGTTTTTAGTGTTGCTGAACGGTCACTAAATGAACTATTGTAAGTCAAGGACTACCTGTATCCAATAAGATGTTCAACATTATTTACTAAAAGATTTTTTTTTTAACTTTCTGGAAAAAATTAATCATTAATCAACATGGCAGGGGAATAAATTCTCTTATGACACATTATAAACTAATACTATTATTTATAACTGAATCTCTATGATGTTAATTTTAGAGATATAAAATTCCCAGAAATTTTAAAGAGATGGAGAAAAAAAAATCTTTTTTTCAGAAAAAAAATGTCCCAAATGTTTTGTTTATATATAATATATAATTTTTATTCAATTTTTTAAAAATAATAAAACAGTACAAATGTTGAAAGAAAAAGGAAAGTAAATAAAAATAACAGAAAAGAAAAACAAAAAGAAAAAAATTATAAACAAGCAGTTACCAACCTTAACAGCAGTTATAAGTATATTTATATTTTATTCTTTCTCTGTATTTTAGACCATAATTACCTTTTTTCCATAATCTACCCTTCTGATCATCAAAGGTATAAATCATAATTTCATTTTATTCTTTTTTTTTTTAGCAAAAAGTCCATAAAAGGTTTCCAGTCATTAATAAATGCAGGTATTGCCCTTTCTTTAATCAAACAAATCAATTTTGTCATCTGTGCTTATTCTGTCATCTTCACCAGCCATTCCTCAATTGTGGAAATTTCAGGGTCTTTCCATTTTTATTTTGCATATAATAATCTCACAGCGCTTATATATAAAAACAATATTCCATAACTCTTTTCTAATTTTCTATTTAATAGCCCCAGCTGCTTTTGACGGAGTATTAAGGTTTCTTTGTATTCCCTGTATGTATTTGAAGTCAAACGTTTCTGGCTATTTGCAGTCCACCAGGTATGATAAAAAGACCCTTCGTGGTTTCTATATTTTCAACAGAAATCTGAACTATTTTATACTAGATAAAATAAATTATTTTTCTGGAGTCATGCACCAATGATGCATCATTATAATAAAAATTCTCTTTTAAATTATAATGTAAATTTCAATCCTTTCAGTCACATATTTCCCATTGTTCTGAAATATATTAGGGCCAAAGTTCTTAGCTCATTTTATTATGCACTCTCGCTTGTTCTGTTTCGAATTTTAACAAAAGTTTATATATTTTAGCAATTACATGCTAATCATTTGTACATACTTCAATTTCAAATTCTGCCCTGTGCTGTTTAATTCAAAATGCCCTGTTATCTACTTTAAATCTTTCTCTTAACTGTGCATATGAAAACCATTGAAACTAAATGCCTCTGAAATCAATTGATCTCTTGATTTCATCTTATATTCTTCATGCTCTTATAACAACTCTCAATACCATAATCATCTCTCTTGCTGTTTCTTTTCTATAAAATGCTGAGACCCTTAAAGTATTTGGGGCACAATCTGAATTTATACCTCTTCTGTAGTCTCAATATGATATTTCTAATGTAGTGATCTTTAAAAGTTACATAAACCTTATTGTGCCACAGAAAGTCATGCCATCCAAACTCAGGTTGTGCTCTTCTAGTGCTAGAACTCTCTTATTTTTCAGCAGCACCCATTCCTTCATCCAAACCAAGCAGCAGGATGCAAAATACATTTTCAAATCAGGCAATCCTACTCTTCCTCATTCCTTTCCATATTGGAGGTCCTTATATTTATATTTAACCCTTTGCTTTCCCCCTGGCCATAGAAATCTACATCTTTCTTCCATTGCTTAAAAGGTATCTCAGTTGTCAAAATATACATTTTGTTTGAAACAAAAACAACATTCTAGGCAATACATTCATTTTTACCACTGAATTTTTCTCCCACAATGACAAACTGTAATTTTTCCCATCTTAGAATATCTTTCTTTATGTCATCCCATGTCTTAACTGAACTATTTCTGAAATAACATATAATTCACATTAGTCGTAGTAATACCCAAGCGTTTCACTTTTTCCCCTCAATCTTAAAACCAGTTTTTTCAATCAATTCTTTTGGCTCTTTCATCCTCATGTTTTTTCTTAACTTCACCAAAAAAAAAAAAAAACCCCAAACAAATTCAAATTCTGGAAAAACTAAAAATACCTTACATAATCTTCATTTCAAGCCATTTGTTGATTTAGATTCAGATTTAGGTTGAGATGCACTGTAGTACAACTAAATTGTTTTACTCATAATATTATCATGTTTGACAACTAAATATGATAATTACTTTTTCAATGTAAAAGTATAATTTAGACAAGAATTTACTACTTGGATTTACTCTGAAATAGTTTAAAAATCTTTTTTTAGCACTCCATATGTGCGCATATATATGTTTGTGCACACACCTTTTATGCCTTGTGAGGCTTACAGAAAAGAAGATCCATGGACATTTGAGATTAAAAAAAAACCAGAAACATAAAAGCCACATCCAAATCAGGCATGGAATTATTCTGCTGGTGCTCTCTCCATTTATTAACTACAAGAAAATATTTCATTTGTAAACAATGCTTTAAAAATAGTTCAATTTTAGAATAAAAAAAATAGTGGGGGACATTTCCTGCCCTGAATTTTTAGTTGTTTTTTTCCCTTGAGCCTTTAAATCTCGGTTATTCTACATCTAACTACCTACCATTAATTATGGTTGTTATCGTTGTACTTATACTGTGTATATCTCATTTTTCTTAACTGTTTATGCTTTTCCTGTCAAATCATATATTTATGGCCACTTTGTGCATCTGATTATATGGAACTACACTACTGCACTACACTAACAAGAAGCTGAAATGTTAATAATGTAAATCTTATTCTTATATAGCTATTAATCCTTCTCCGTAAGAAAAGCTTTTGTATCATTCCATTATACTTATGATTGGATGCTAACACTTCGGAAAGCCTTAAAGTTACCTCTATGCCATACTTTCGGAATGATAATAGCAAAGGCACAAATAGAAAATATATAATGGAAAATATAATTTGGTAGATGGTATAATGAAGCCCAAAGGTGTTCCAGGAACCTTTGGTTTCATTGTTCTCATTAGTTATATTTAGTCATGCTTCCGTTCTAACACAGGATTTTATATAGCAGCTTTTTGCCTGATAATATCAAATTGACTCATGGTTATTTTTTACTAGTGAACGAAATGGCATAATTTGGATGCATCAGATAAACATATAAAAAGAGAAGCATATTTACTTATCATGTTTAATCTTATCATGTTTTTTTAAAATACAATAATAAGAAAGCTTTCCTTTTTTAGAGAATGAAAAAGAGAAGTCATTATTTTATTTTTTGATTTCATAAGTTGCTTCTTTTCATTTAGGCCAATGCTTCCCCATGTAGGTAAATTACTCCAATTGGGTAACAGTGGTTTTATAAATTTATCACCCATTACAAGAGTGATATTTAAATTGACTTAAAAATTGCCATGTGTACCAAAATATATTTGAAAATCTCTAACAGCGTTCCTGTTAAGATGAAATTACCAGTGGCAATTTGTTGAAATGACATAAAAATTGTTCATTTTTTTATAATACCAGTAGTCCTTGAATTACCACCATTTGTTTAGCAACCAAAGTTATGACAGTGCTTAAGGAAGGAACTTACAACTAGTGCTTGAAGTTTGAAAAGACTTTCTGATAAGCAGTTTTGGATAACAAAGGAAAAGGTTTGGAAACCATTGACTTAGGCTGACAAAAGCCACAATACAGGGAGTCCTCAACCTATGACCACAATTGAGCGTAAAAATTCTGTTGTTAATGAGTTTTGGCCCACTTTATGACTTTTCTTGCCACAGTTGTTAAGTGAATCACCACAGATGTTAAATTAGTAATACGGTTGTTAAAGTGAATTTGGCTTCCCATTAACTTTCCTTGTCAGAAGATCCCAAAAGGTGATCACATGACCCAGGGACACTGCATCCATCATAAATATATGCCAGTTGCCAAGTATCCAAATTTTGACCATGTGATCATGGGGATGCTGCAATGGTCATAAGTGTGAAAAACGGTCATAAGTCACTCTTTTCAGTGCCATTCTAACTTTGAAAGGACACTAAACAAATGGTTATAAGTCAAGGATTACCTGTACTAGATTTTAAAGTAGCTTTAATTTAAAGGTAGATTTCAACTTATTTTATATTACAAACTAATTCTCTTTCACAAGGCAACTATAAAACATCTCTATCAGTTCTTCTGACCAATTCCTTTTTCAATTGGAGTTCATCTCCTTCCATATAATTGAGACAACTTTTAGTTCTTGTAAAGGATAGAAAAACAAGGATAGATTTCTCTGGGGTGACCTCAGAAATTCTCTTGTTTTAAGGAAATATGTGGTGTGGAATTTCTGACCCATGACTGTTTTAATGCCACAGTAATCAGAAACCACCTCAATGAAAGACTGCAGAAGAATCTGGTTATTGATCTACCAGGTGGTCTTCTCCAAACCTAATCATAGACATGGCAGTTCCTTATTTTTCAGGGTTCCAAACTGAAGGATAAAAGAATACAGCACTCTGATATATGATAATATAATGGTCATGATTCTATACTCCAAAGTCTATTACTCTGCATGGATCAACAGATGTATGATATAAAATTTGTAAGTTATAGGATGTTACAGGCCATCTAGTTCAGACATGTCAAACTCGCAATGTCATGTGACGTTGTGTGATGTATCGGAACTTTTTCCTATTGCCGGCAATGGGGTGGGCACAGTTTCCTCGTGATGCATCCGGCCCACGGGCCGGCAGTTTGACACCCCTGATCTAGTTCAATCCTCCATTCTGTGCAGAAATCTAAAAGTAAGTCATATAAATATAAGAAATGTAAGTCATCCAGTCCTGCTTGAAAGCCTCCAACAAGGGATATTCCACCACTGTTCCAGTCTGGGCAATAGTTTAACAATTCTTACGGTTATGGAAATCCTTCTAGGATTCAGCCTAATCTCCCTCCTTTTAATTTCAATCCAAGGGTTCTGTTCTCAGTTTTAACAGAAAATAGATCTGCCCATAACAGTCTTTTCAATATTTATTTGCTATCCTATCTTCTTGCTCTTTTTTAAGTGAAACATATCAAGTGTTTAACTTTTCTACTAAGTTTTGATTTCCAGACCCTTTTCATCAGCTCTTCTCTGAACCCAATTCAGCTTCTGAATTGGAGTATTCAAAATGGTTCCCCAAAAGCAGTCTAATCGCTGGGTGACTTTGGGCCAGTCACTCTTTCTCAGTCCATCCCACATTACAAGGAGTTGTTGTGGGGAAAATAGGTGGAGGGAGCAATATTTACAGGAAGTCCTCAACTTTTTGACCACAGTTGGGAGCAGAATTTCTGTTTCTAAGCAAGGCAGTTTTTTGTTAAGTGAGTCGCAACCATTTTATGTCCTTTTTGCCACGTTAAGTGAATCACACAGTCATTAAGCAAATACTGCTCTGACCATTGGCTTTGCTTGTTGGAAGCCATCTAGGAAGGTTACAAATGGTGACCACATGATTCTGGGAACTGTTGTAAATACTAGCTGGTTGCGAAGTGCCCAAATTTTGATCATGTGACCATGAAGATGCTGTGATGATCTTAAGCATGAGGACTGACCATAAGTCACTTTTTTCACTACTGTTGTAACTTTGAATATTGGTAAACAAATGGTTGTAAATTTGTGTGAGGCCCCGAGCACCCATCTGGTAGTAGACGCAGCCCATAGGTTTATTGCATAAGGACAGAACAAATTAATTTGAATGATAAACACTTTGTTATTCATTTGGTTTGTAGGTCTGCTTTATTTTAAATGTGGACAAGCAGTAGAAGATTAAAAAGACAAAATAAAATAAAACCAAATATATGCAAAGTCTTGTCTGCCAATAATGAATAGATTATATTTGAGTTTAAATATAGATTATTTGCCCTAACCTAGACTATACATGAGAGAATACAGAGCTATTTAATTTTAGCAACCCAGATATGCATGTCTAATTGCCAGCTAAAACATACTTGCAACTTGAGTTTTATCAGGTATTATATAAGAACTGTCCAAAAATCAGATCCTAGGTTTCCAAAATTTAAATAGAGATATTTTTTTTGAAGCCAATATCTTCATATTCATCCCATCCACCCAAATAAGCTCTTTGTACGTATATTAATGATTTGTTAAAGAACAGCCAAATATTATTTGGGTTAGTTTGAAATAAAAATATTTTGGGCATATGACATTACTCACTGATCCAGTGCTCTATAGTAAATATCAAGATCCTTGTTTGCCAGTTCTGTGGTCCTCATAACTATCATCATTTCTCTATATTTCTCTTCAGCATCTTTGAACTGTTGTTCTTTCAGCTCTCTCTTATATCTTAGGATCTCCTCCTCAAATCCATGCTGCCGACCAAGTGCCAAACTATGGCTTCTTTTCAAATCCTCTATCTTTTCTTCTAAATGTTTTTGATTTCTAAGTAAAAAAAAAAAAGATAAACATACAATTTCATTGTTAGTTTTACATGGCACAGAAAATTATGAGCAAAAAGTATTGGCAACTTGATTAAGAAAAAAGAGTACATGAGAAATTAGGTCAATATGGAAGTAATCTTCAACAGAAAGAAGCAAGAATCTCCATTTTAAAGGAAGTATAATACAATGGAAAACAAACTGTGAAAGTATAAAACAGGATTAAGAAATGGCATTTTTACAGTCATGTGTATTAATAATGTAAAGGCATTACGATAACCTGCCTGAAACATGAAAACATCTAATTCATGGTTGTGAAGTGCATTCAAATCTCTGAAACCAAATATTTTGGTTTGTAGAAGGAGACTAAATAAAACAGATACAAAGAAAGTCACTAGCTTCAGTACTGAGCTGATATCCAACCAGATTCAACTATGGATGATAATAATGAATGCTTACATGTTTAACACTTTTTCATATCATAAGGAAAATGTGGTTTCCTATAATGTCTAAAAGCCATAGTTACCATTAATCCTGATCTGTGTTTTAATCACTATTTCATTCCCCAGTTTAAAGACAAAATAGTAGCATATAGGTAGTCCTCGACATATAACTGTAACGGAGTTTGCTAATTATAGTCACAATTTGTGATGGCCATTAGGTGAGATAACCCTCAACCTCGCTTAATAACCCTCAACCCTGCTCTCCCTGAAGCAGTCATTAAATGGTGCCTCAGGGATAGGGGAGGCCCTGGGAGGTTTGCCACCCAGCCAGGTCTAAAAAGGAGACAGACAAGGAGCAAAAAGGTTTTGCAAAGCCAAAATCAACCTAGCAGCGTGGAAGAGTCCAGCTACGATTAAGGCCTGAGCGACACGTTCCAATGCTGAATAGGCTTCCAAACAAGCCTACATGCATGGCTGTGAGAAGCTCTGATGCTCTGAAACAGCAGGGTGGAAGCTTAGTGATCTATCCTCAGGGCTAGGCCTCTGGCCCGATCAGCTGGCTGTCAGGAGACTGCAGGCCTCTCCTAGCTCTTACCAGGCTTTAGGGAAGCAAGCCCCCTTCTTTTAGGAATGTTAATATATGGCCGTTCAATCTCTGCTGAAACATTATTTCTGAGGCAGCATTTTGCAGTTGAAACAGCTTATAACAATTTATATATCAGGATGTCCTTAGCATTAGTTTCAAATCCTTTACTTGTAACCTGAACCTGTTCGCTTGAGCCATGCCGTCACGCAACAGAAAATAATTTTGCTACATTATATTTCAAGGATTACAATAGCTATCCTACATGAGTTTAGCTACCCCATACATCTGATGAAATGAACTGTAGCTCATGAAAACTTATGCCTTTTCATAAAAATAGTCAGAAAAGGTGCCACCGGACTCTTCCTAATTAACAGTTGTATTATAACTGCAAACTTACAGCTATGGGCATGAAGTGGATATTACAGCTGATCAATGCCTGGTCATGGTAACAAATCTATAGAGATGTCAACATTAGAGGCAGTGCGCCTTGTGATACCAGATGTTGAGCATAAACAATACACTGAAATGCTATTTTGGGTTATCAGAAGCAACGGTCTATTGCTCATGCTACAATTGTTAAGAGGAGAGAATCATCTAATCAAAACAGTAGGTTTACAAGAGAGTCCTCTATCACTAGGCAGACACTACAAAAATATTTGTGACCACAAAAGAAAAAAGAATGCAAATACTTGAAGTCTAATGCCTTTGATTTAAGAAATGATTTTTCTTTATAAAGAAAGATATACCTTTTCAGTTGTGGTACCTGCATTTCCCCCATTTCCTTCAAAAGCTGTTTTATGTTATCTTCAACTTCTTTTAGATCTTCATTTCTTTTTCTTAAAGTAAGATTATCTTCTAACCATCGCTCCTGAATCTAAATGCAAATAAAATTGAATAGTGAATTATTCTACGCTATTTTATCCCATTACAATCAGAAGAACATATGGATTTTGTTAACAAGGAGCTGTTATCAGATATTCTTCACAATCACGATCTATAAAAATGACATATGAATTTTAATTTCATGAATTTCACGACTTGCCCAAGGAAAGTGGGACACATTTTGCATGAACAAACCTAATTAGCTTTAAAAAAAGATTTGCCCGTTCACAGTTTGAGAATCAAAGATATTCAGTGTTTAAAAATACTCTTATGCTTTAACTTCAATCTTTTAGGTGCATGTTATTTTAGACAGCTAGTTTGGTGAACAGGTGATCAACACTTAATGATCGGTTGCTTAACACCAGTTTGAAATTATGATGGTCTTAGAAAGAGTGGTTTATGTCCTGTAAAGCAGGGGTCTCCTGCCCCCAGTCTGTGGACCGGCACCAGGCCACAGCATGACAGAAACCGGTCCGCGCAAACAAGCAAAGCCCCATCCGTGGAATGCAGGCAGTACATGAAACCACGTCCCCTCCGGTCCCTCTCTCCATGGAACTGGTCCCTGGTGCTCAAAAGATTGGGGACCTCTGCTGTAAAGGACTTCTGTCACAAAATGTCGCGCACCCTCACTTGGTCACACGATTGCGATCTGGCTGTTCACACCTATGACCAGTTGCCAAGTGCCCCATATTCATGTGATTACAACTTGCAGTGTTCTCTGACAACCTCCCCAGAAAGTCAATGGAGAAGCCAGCAGAGAAGGCTGCGAACTGTTACCATCTGCCAAGAGGATTCCCTTTCATCTCTGGGGTCTGGATGAAAGAGGTCCCTGCCACAGCTGAAATTCAAGCATGCACGGAGCCCCAAATCCCTCTTTCACCATCCCTGCAGAGAGCCCCACAGAGGCACGGAGAAAAGGACACCCAGTTCTGGGCCCGCCTGAACCTTGGGAACTGAAATTCAAGCATGCGCGGAGCCTCAAATCCCCCCTCCCTGCCTCTGAAGAGTTCTCCCAGCTCTATGCCTGCTTGAACCTTACAAGCCAAAATCCGATCTGCACAGAGGCCAAATTCCTCCACAGTCACACGGGCATTCTGCTCAAGTACTGCTTTGCTCAATGACCTAGACTCCAGTGCCAACTATAGTCGTTAACTGAAGAATACCTGCAATGGTTAAGGTATCAGGTGGGAGTCTATGAACTCTAGTCCCACCTTAGGCTAGTTCAGGTAGTAATCAAAAGTCAGCACTGCCTCGAAGGCAATAAGTTATTTTAACTAACATCAGAACCAACTCTTATTTTCAGATGATATCTCATTGTGCAAAAAGAATCATGTCTAGAACAGAAAATTATAGGTAGAATCAAATTGTGCATTAAATCAGCAAAAATAACTTCCACCGCAAAATAAGTCCTTCAGTTTTCCACAGAGACTTTGAGGCATATAAGGTAGCAGACAGATAAGCAAGTCCCACTGTACAAGTAGATGTTGGCCTAAGTCTTCATTCAAGGATATTTATTCAAACAGTATAAATCATTTCATAACATTGTACTTAGGTTTTACAAAAGCAATAGATTTCATTAATGACTCTGACCTTTCAAATGGAAGAGATTTTTTTTTTTTATTTCAGAAGAAAGATTTCAAGGGACTATAATTGAACCTTTATGAAATTAGTTTTGGGAAACTCAAAACTAATTCATCAGATGAAAAAAGTGCTAGGATTATATAATTTGCGTGGAGAATAAAGCAAGTTCCAAAGGAGAAAAATAGTGTCCTAATTATTGCTGTTCAATAAATGGAACATAGTTTATTTTCTGAAATAACATAATAGCATACATTCTTACAAATTGAGAAAACATTTATATTTATATCAGTTTTCTATCTTCACTCATTGTTTCCTGAAGCTGCTTTGTTTTGCAACAGCATTCATAGCTAATGTTTCCATCAAAATTTGTAGAAAGATTCAAATGCTCGTCTAATATTTTTGGTGACTCCCCTGTTGTAACATCTATTACATTTATATCTATTGCCCTCTCATACTAACCACCAGAATATTTTGATTAATTTATATCAGGATAACATACATGGAAATGTAAGCACAAAATATAAGCCAAGTTTTTGATAGAGCAGGATTGCCAAGTGGTATTTTTCATACTCTTTCTGCTTTGGGTTATTGTATTTGGTTACTTGAGATTACTAGTAAATTGCACTCCCATATTAGAAGCTACATTTCAGTTACTTCTTAAGTACCAGAGGATTTTATTGCAATCACTGCACAATTACTTTATACAGTCTCAAGTTAAATCACTGTCATTTGTTTTATTAAGTCAAATAATAACAGCAAATATGATACAAGTAGAATCTAAGATATCACAGTATTTCTTGTCTATTAAGATTTCAGATTAAAGTATGACAAAAATTTGGAGGACATATCCACAATATATTGTTTTATTACTAGATTAATGGAGAAGATAAAGGTACCTTTTGAGTATCGATATCTTGCCTAATTGTTCCCATTTCTTTATTTATCTTCTCTGTCTTTTTCTCACAATCTACTAGCTGAACTGTGACTTTCTCCAGTTGAGATTCCTTTTGCTGGAAAAGAAAAAAAACACAAACATTTTAGTGTTCAAAGTTTCATGTAAAATCTTTGGAAGAAACTTTCTGAAAATTATTATTATTGATTAGCTTTTTGCTAATTACCTGCTTGTATTCTTCTTTCCCTTCTTGGATATAATTCTCAATCTCTTTCATGTGGTTATGGATATTTTTAACTTTTTCTTTAATGTCATTAATCTGTTAAATGCATAAGAAGTATGCTTGATTGTAAGAAATATATTAATCAACAGCCAATATTATTCAAGTAATATATATTTCAAAACACTGTAGGTTCTATCTGAACCTTATCTTAATTAGACCAGAATATTTTGAAGAGAAGCAATATGGAATTTGTAACATGTCACCCAGATTGAAAGACATAAAATGTTTGTCAACTTTAAAATGAGCATGGCTGCAGCCATTTTTTCCTTCTCATTCCAAGTTGCCACATAGCACGGAGGGAGGGGGGGTTGCCAGAAAAAACAGACTTTGCGCTAGATAAAACAGACTTTCTCTCTTCAGCTTTCTTTCATGGGAACTAAGGTCATCGGCTGCTCCCGAGACTGCAGGCTGGGTGTTTAATGAAAAGCCGCCAACAAGCTGAGTGGGGAAATGTAGTTGCTTGCATAGCTTTGGGGGTGGGATTTCTTAACTTTGTATTGGAGGATTGTTATTCATCTCTTCAGACTTGGTTTCACTTTTGAAATACGGATACTCTGTATCAATAAACATGTTCTTTGAGGAATTTGCAAGCCTCGGAGTTCTGCTTTATTTGTCTCTGTCAATCGGAACCATGACATTATTTTTATATATAGGTCAATTGTGATTTCTGCAAAGTTTACTGTGAAGATTCACAGGTGTCTGATTGTTATTTTCCATTCTCCTCTCTGCCCTTTGATACTGTTTGATAAGTGGAGGGGGAAGAGTTTTATAACATGCTTTAGGGAAGTACTATTTCAAGTGTAGATGCCCCACAGCTTTATAGTTCTAGAACTGGCAACTTATTCTTAACTCCTTTTCTAATAATCCTGAGCACAGATTTTTCCTGCTCCACAGGTACTATGAAGTAGACTAAAGCTAAGCAAATCTTTTGAAAGGACATTTTACATTTAGTAATAAGGAAACACCTTTCTTCAAATGGTTAAGATAGGTGCTTCTTTACTTCAGTTCTAATATGTATTTGAAGGATTCCATTTCTCACCACCCTTTCATTGTAGGAACTATGTAATGATTCTTGTAGTCTGCTTTCATTTCCTTCAAAGATTGAGAGTCTAGGGCAAGGGTCCCCAACGCGTACCGGCGGGGGAGAAGGTTCCGTGTAAGTGGCCGGCAAGCGCACATGTGTGCACACAGCTCCATTTGCACAAGCAAAGTGCACACATGCCTGCCGCTCACGCAAATGGAGCACGCGCATGAGCTTGTGTGCTGCTTGCACAAGTGAGGATGTGCGTGCACACATGCACGTTCACCATCTGTTTTTGTGGCCTGGTTGCAATCCCCTCAAGGCCCACCAGTAGGTCGCAGCCCACGGATTGGGGACCCCGGTCTAGGGTACTTCTACATGGCAGTTGCAATATGTTGGAGCCCAAATCTTTCATAACCCGGTTTGGAACTAATCTCTGAACACCTTCACTTTTGATAGCTTCAAGCAGCTAAGTACAGAACCAAATAATTCTGAACAGATACAAGACGTTATACTGGGGTCAGTCTTCCTCTTTTGAAGGCAATATGCATTTTTAAGCCTCTTATTATTCGTGATGCTGCAAGAACAAGATAGCAATTTTGCAACCATGCATTTTCACAATAGGTCTAACCAAGACTGTAGTTAGCAGTATAAAGTCTTTATGTGTATGAAGAATGGAGAGAATGTAATAGCTTACTTCGCACCAGAGGCTGTGTTTGGAGTAGATTATCTCTATAAAGGAAACTTAAGACACACATTTAAAAAATTGTGAAAATGATGAGAAAGAGATCTGAGTTTTAGTTTAACTGTAGGATATAGGTGGGACTGATCTGAGTGGCTGTCATGTTCAAAAACAATGAGACAAATATAACCAAACCCCAAAAAATAACCAATAACCAAGAATAAATTTCCTATAAGAATATATAAACCAACTCAGGCCCAGTAGCCAACCTTCTCTTGTGTTATTTTGTAACTTGTATTCTTTTTGTCCAACAACTCTTCTTTTTCTCGTTGTAGTTTTTCCAAAGTTGTTTCCAAAGGAAATAACTGTTCCTTTGCTTCCTGAAAAGAAAAAAAAGCACACAACTATGTCCTTTTTGTTTTAGAAATTTGCTTTTTACTTATGATTATTTGACCAAATATATAAAGTTGAACAAAACTGAAACAAGGGAGGAATAGCAATGATAGTCCCGATATTCATTAGTTTTTTTTTACCTTGATCTCTCTGTTTAAAGATTGCACTTCGGTTGTTAATTCTACAGTTTGTTCTTCAAGTTGCTGTCGACGCTGCATGCAACTGGAAATCTGAAGTTTCTCAGCTTTGAGTTCATTTACTGTGCATTTTAAATGCTGGACTTGATTTTGTTGGTCTTGCTTAAGTGTCTGCTTCAGTTCAATTTTGCTTGTAACTGCAAGGAAAATGAAAGGGAGTCACTTTTTAATAAACTAGGAAAGAATACAATTAATTGGATGAAATTTAGTCTAAATCAGATAAGATAGATAAGATAACCTTTATTGTCATTTTTTTTACTGTGGGCCCAACGACACACATTAAAAAATGAAATTTTGTTGCCCGCTCTCAAAGTGAAACACATACATGACACACACCTAAACATACTATATACAACATATGTATAGAACCCCTACATATACATAACAAATAAATATTAAATACTGTCAGGATGGCAAAAATATGCACTGGAGTATATTGGGCACCTGGTCTGCAACTCCTTAAAGCAGCAACTTCTTTCCCAGGATGACATGGCTGCCGTGTTAAGATTTTTTTTTGAATCTGAACCTGAATTATCAAGCAGAGTGCTTCAAAGGGGGACCAAACATATAAAGCAGAAAAGATGTGTTCGCTATTAGGAGTTGCAGACAGATGCAATGCTTTACTCTGGCATCCCCCAAGTCAAGTCTTGGATATTAAATCCAAAGTGTTGCACAGTCATACTTAAAGGCTTTGCTTGCTTTTAATATAGCACTACAGGTAGTTCTTGCTTGCCACGACTGGGACGAGCAACTCCATTATTAAGCGATGCACTTGTTAAGCAAGACATCACATGACCACAACAGACTTAGGAACTCACTTCCATTGTCGTTGTTAAATGAATCACCCGTGGCTGATAAGCATGGCATGACATAACCACAACTTGTGATTTTATTCCTAGCTTCTCCATTGACTCTTGCTTGTTGGAAGTTGGCTGTGAAGTGCACAAATGGCAATCAGATCACGTGCTGCAATGTTATTAAGTGCCCACTGATCGTGAAATGCCTGAATCTCAATCAGAGGGACACTGTGACAGTTGTAAGTGCACGGACCAGTCGTAAAGTTATTCTTCAATGCGGTTGTAAGTTTGAATGGTCATTAAACAGGGTAATTGTTAAGCAAGGACTACCAGCACTGTATTTCTATTGTTAGCTCTCATAGGAAACTTCAGTTATAAAGACTGCAGGCTGGTAAAATCTGATTAGCAACTATCATATTTATTCTGATGATATTGTGTGGGATTGTTTGGACAAAGAGATACCTTAAGATTAAATTTAAGCTGTAGTTATTGCAGTTAATTGAGACAAGAGGAATTTTAATTACCCAAATTCATTATAATGTGTATATAAAAAATTATTTAACATCCTGATTCAAAAAAAATTTATAGCTGTGTATGCAATTGTTCTTGTAAGTTTTAAAAATTAGAAAAAAACCTCCTGGAAATAAAAAAAAATAGAGACCTATAAGAGGGAAATAAAAAAAAAATAGAGACCTGTAAGAGAGTTTCCAATATTTGAGTTAAGAAAAATTTGTTAATATTACTTTTTATTAGTGAAAGTAAGGATACATTTTAATTTTAGCTGTGCATTTGTAACTATAAGTAGTTTCTTCTTAGATTTATATCCGGCCTTTTGTTGGAGAGCGCAAGATGACACAAATATCACTCCTCCTCACATCTTTAATTTAATGCCAACAACTCTTAAAATGAACAATTGTTTCTTTTGAATATTTCAAACCATGAGATGGGCAGAATTTAATTTAATTAATAAATAAATACATAAATAAATAAATTACTTCTTTGGAGGGAAATGATTCCATGTTTCCATTAATTTTGAAAATGTGATTTTAAAGATTTTGCATAGGAAGGACACAGTTAAGAAACACAGTTTTAGTTATGACAATATGATCACTCCTTGTATGTCATCACCTGTATCCCACTGATGTTTTTTTTCCTGTTTCTCTTGGCTCACTTGTAAAAGAGTCCGGCCCAAATCCACTCCCTGGAGCCTAGCAGCCTGCTGAGCAATTTTTCTTTCAACATCCTTTAAATCAATCTGAAAAAACAGAAAGAAAACACTGTGAATCTTGATGTGCTTAACGCAGGTCGTCCTCAATGTGCAACTATTTATTCAGCGATCATTTGAAGCTATGATGGTGCTCAATGAATATTAGCTTTGACTGGTTGTCAAGAGTTCTGGCCGTCCCACCACCCCATGGTCACATGATCCTAATCTGGGTATCTGGCAACCGGTCACAGCCCCCCTTGATCACTTCCAGAAATTCAATGGGGAAGCTGGCAGGGAAGGATTGAAAGTCCTGGGCAAAGTCTCCCCCACCTGTGCATCCTATCCCACCCCCTCTGCACTTTGCTGCTCCACTTGCACACCCACCCAGAGTTATACCATACCTTCTTTTCACCCTCATACCACTCCCCCATATCCCTGAATCTCGCTGTGCCTTTACTACCCATGCATCCTTGCACACCCACACTGAACCTTGCTATGTTTCTCACACTCTCACTGGGCCCCTCACACCTCATGCACCCTCCCCAACTTTCATCATTCCTCCCTAATCCATCATGCCCTCCCCCACCAGGCAGCAGTCACTTAACTACCTGTGGGCCTGCTTGGGAGCCACTTAGGGTTTGCAAATGCCTGTTGACTTCCCCACTGACTTATTTTTGGGAAGTTGGCAGGAAATTGCCTCAGCTAATGACTATAGGATTCAGTTAATGACAGCAACCAGGACTGCAGCAACTGCTGTCACTCAGCAAAGAGATTGCACTTTATGACCGCATCACTTAGCAAGGTAAATTCTGCATCTGAAGTCAAGGACTGGCTTTTAATATATTTGAGGTTCCAAAATATCTATTGCACATAAACATGGCACATTTATACAGATGTTCCCTGCAACCTCAATTCAAGGATTCCTTCCCTATTATGTGACCAATTGGGGGAAAAAAAAGCTAAATGAACAGACATTCTTTTCCAACAGACTTTGCCGCTTCACGTGTGAAGTGTGATAAAGGAAGGTTTTTGTGTACAAATCTGGTAAGAAGTATCCTTACCTGATCCCTTTCCAAAAGTGTAATATCCTGCAGACATGCTTTTGCACTTTCTTCCTCTGTTATGATAGTACCCAAGAGGGTTTCCTGTTCTTCTATATCAGCTTTAAGGTGCTGAATCTCTCTATTAAGAATCTGTAGCTTGTTTCTCAACTCAGGTATATCTTTTTCGTGGAGTTCAGATACTGTTTGTCTTTGTGAGAAACAGAAAATAAAAACGCATGACGTTTTCTTCTCTGTTAATAGTCATAAAGTCAACTTAGTACAACTATACTTGGATTCTAACTTGAATGCTTACAATTACGTTTGTTTGGATTGTGAAGTCCTAAACCTTTCTTTCCCTTAAGTGGAATTCCTCATGGCATATTCCTCTGGAGAAAAAGGGATGGGAAGGAGGAATGTGTCTACTGTTTTCTCCTGAGCCAACCCTGCCCTCCAAATATTTAGGGATCCTTCACAACCACATGGCCACCGAGGCTGTTGAGAAGGGCAACTCATTATCTAAGCCACTGTATTATTTTATGATGGAAGTGATAGAGCAGTGATGGCGAACCTTTTAGAGACCGAGTGCCCAAATTGCAACCCAAAACCCACTTATTTATCGCCGGATGCCAGGTGGGTGTGGCCCACTGGATGGGCATGGCTGTGGTGGTCATGGCAGATTGGGTGGGTGTGGCCAAGGTGGGCGTGATCACCTCAATGTTGCTCGTGGGGAGGGACGCCTGTGGGGGACGGGCAGGGTTGGGGGAGATCCAGGGGGTCTCTAGCAGGTAGGGCAGTGGGCAGGAGACTCGTCCTGCAGGGTGAGGCGAGGCAAGCGAGGCAGGGCGGAGGTGCCATTGTCACAGGGAAAGGTGAGGCAGGGGCCGGGGCGGCTGCTGCCTGACACCATTGGTCCCTGCACACAGAGGCCAGCAAGCACATGGGTGCTGGGATGCATTCAGCCATGTGGGACCTTGGCGAGTTAGTGGGCAGCTGGTTGAAGAGGGACAGTTGCCATCTCTGGGGCATGGCGAGTGTGCCCACAGAGAGGGCTCTGAGTGCCGCCTCTGGCACGCATGCCATAGGTTTGCCACCACTGTGATAGAGGATGTTAGTGCCTCATAAGCCAGGAAACCCCTTTAACATGCACATATCAAAACACTGCCTTTCCTGAAAACTTCATTCACGTCTCACAACATAGAACATTGTGCTTCCTGCCTCACCTGATAGGTTTTAGAGAAATCATATCATCACGTTTCTTCTCTCTTTTCTTCAATTCAGATTCTGTTGCCTTCAGTTTGTCTGGAGCAAGGCGCAGTTTGGCTTGAAGATCATTTATGACATCTTGCAGTTCTGCCTCTTTTTCAAAGACCCTCTGACACACCGGGCAACAGGACTGGCTTTCGTCTGTTAGTTGGGTGATGAACTGTGAATAAACTGCTGTGGCTCCTGCAAGCATAGCTGTATTGAAAAACAAATGATTTTATAAGACAGAGGGAAGACTGATTTTTATCAATTATCATTTTTCAAATTCATTTTGGTAAAGAGGATTAGCTTTTCTTATTAACGGATGACTGGAGTCAAGAACTTGTACCTACTTACCAAAAAAACCTCCAAAGCAATTTATTAGCAAAGCAAAGATGAACAGCAAAGTTAAATCAGTTAAACCAATAAAAACACAGGCTGAAAGCCAGAATATTTCTTAAATCCAAAGTTTATTTATTTATGAGACTTATATACCGCTTTAAGTGCAAGCACTCTCTATATATTTACATTGCCCCCAACAATCTGAGTCCTCATTTTACCTACCTCGGAAGGATGGAAGGCTGAGTCAACCTTGAGCCGGTGAGATTTGAACCGCTGACCTGCTGAACACAGTCAGCTAAAGTGGCCTGCAGTACTGCACTCTAACTGCTGCGCCACCTCGGCTCATCAAGAGTTGCAATTTCTTTCCAAATGAACATTTCAGATAACTTTTGGTTAGCAAGGGTAACTGGAATCAGAATGTCCATCATTAACAAATGCAGTTGTAAAGTGCAATGTTACATGACCGCATTACTTAGTGATGGTAATCCGGGCACTGTGAGGATTGTGGCCTATTAAGTACCTCCTTGCAATCTTCTCTTGGCTTCCCACAAGGCAAATTAATAGGAAAGTAGCTAAAGTTAGTAATAACTGTCTACTGGTACCCACATCGGTTTCCTCGCAGAAGATTTAAATCCAATTATACAATTAAAACTGAAAAAGTTAAATCCCCTCCCCACATTTATGAGAGCTTACATTTAAGGAATGACAATTTGAGTGCCTATCCACCTGACAAAAAATTAGTTACGTAAATCTATTTAAAATAACAGGCAGTAATTAACACAACGATCCCTGTTAAAATAATACTGGAACCTCCATGCTAAGTTTCTGTCAAGATTTTCATACCGTAATTTAAAAAGATTGTTGGATGACTTGCACAGGTTGTTGGATCTTTGCTCAATTTCAGTGTTACTGTTCAGTATAAACTTCCTAAACTAAGGAGGGAAACATCATGCTTTTGCCTATTTTTATCTATTCTGATATCCAGCTCTACTATGAATGCAGCTCCTGATATTGTTTTAAAGCAGGGGTCTTCAACCTTGGCCCTTTTATGACTTGTGGACTTCAACTCCCAGAATTCCTCAGCCAGCATGCCTGGCTGAGGAATTCTGGAAGTTGAAGTCCACAAGTCATAAAAGGGCCAAGTTTGAAGACCCTGTTTTAAAGCTTACAAGTTACTGGTATAAACAAGTATATAAGGGGGGGGGGAAATGATTTTTTTTTTTTGGTATCCTATGGGAGTAGGAAGGAGTTATATAAACTTGCCTCGCTGCTTGGATGTTTTTTCAATATCGTGCTGCAGTTTATTAAGATCACTTTCAAAATCTTGACTTCCACAGACATCAAAAAGCTTTTCTTCATATGTGGACAGCTGTTCCTCCTTTTTCCTTAGTTCAGTGGTAATGTGACTTTTGTTTTGTTCTGCTGAAACAAGCTCTTTGCTGAAACATAAGTATTATAATCAGAACTGAGGTTTTTTTTAAAAAAAATCGTTGAAGTGATTTGATTTTCTAGTTCTATTTAAAAATGTTCACTGGGTGGACATCTGACTACCAAATGATGTTCATCAGTTCAAAGCAATTCTATCTATCTTTTTGTTACTTAGATTGCTCTGGCAGATATGCATGGCTTTCACGCTGGCTTAGTTCAGACAATATTAGAACCCATCATCTGTAGGACTGCATTATAGGCTTGTGTATTTGTTTCTCTATTTCAGCACATCAGTAACTTCCTTCATTTCCAGGATACCTTGTCCATAATTTTCCATTTTGTATGAATCAAGAAATAGAGCTTGTAAATTGAGTTCTTATCTTAGTTTGGGGTTTAACTGTAATCGTAATTTGCCCAATAAGAATATCATCAAAAACTAACCAAAAGGATCATACTTTTTTTAATAAAAAACCAAGCTTTTTACGCTTTTACTTCAATGAGTTTATAATCTGAAAGGAATAGATGCTTTTGTTTAAAAGAAAATACTCAGAAGAAATTATTTAAATTACTTGCAGGTCAAATAGCGTAAGTAAACATTTAAAACTATTGGACAAAGAATAACCCTCTCAACCACATATGTACATGCAAAATTTTACTTGATAAACCCAATGGGCACAATCACTCAGTAACCCAAATAGTGAATCATAGAGTTTGCCACATTCTACAGGTCTACCACAGCTGCCACACCACATCTCCATGTCTGATTCTTCTACTTCCCTCTACCCTGAATCTGTCTCGTCTATTTCCTTCATCAGAGTTCTGTTATAATTTAAAGTTTAAACAACCCCATGCTGGGCTATCTTAAGAACTGCTTTCACCCAAACAAATTTCTTTAGCTCTCAGATCTACTAAAGACTAGTTACATATTTTCCTCCTCCCCATCTCTCTGTTGGACTTTGTGGCAAAGCACAGACTATGGAGTTTTTTGTTAGATTTTTCTTTTTTCTTTTTGCCTTTACACATAACAAAAATACAAAGTACATTTTTTCTTTTTTCTTAACAATACTATGTCCTATATCTCTTACATTTATTTACATTACTTCTCATACTTTTTTATTCCTCCATTCTAACCAGTTATAATACATGTCCCATATCTCATAAAATTCTGTAACTTCTTTGTCTTTTATTTCTAAAGTAAGTATATTCATCTCAGCACATTCTAAAATCTTATGTATTACCATTGCACTTGCTCGTATGTTTTCCCTTTTCCAGCATTGCGCATAGGCAATGTGTGCAGCAGTTATTATATATATAATGATGTATTGAAATTGTTTTTCCATCTTTGGATTGATTATGCCTAATAAAAATATTTTGGGTTTAAGTTCAGTTTGTTGTTTTGTTATTTCCTGTATCCATCTCCTTATTTGCTCCCAATAGATCTTTGCTTTGGGGCATTGCCACCACATAGGGTAAAATGTTCCTTCTTTATTTTTACATTTCCAACAATCTGGATTCATGTTTTTGTATATCTTGGCCAATCTCGCTGGTGCTAAATGCCATCTGTAGAACATTTTGTATTGGTTTTCTTTGTATGCTGTTGACAGTATTAGTTTGTAATTTCTGTTCCATATTCTTTCCCATTCATTCAATTCTATATTTCTACCTATATTTCGTGCCCACGCTATCATTGGACCCTTTACTATTTCTTCTTCCAATTCAATTTCTAATAAGAATTTATAGGTTTTTGTTAAAAAATTTTCCTCCCTTGTTTGTCAATATTTTGTCCAATTGCTGTGATGTCTTACTTATACCATACCCTTCCATAACTTTCCTGTATTTTGATTGTATCTGTATATAGGGCCACCAATCAATAATTATCCCGTTCTTTTAATTCTTCCCTTGATCTAAGCTTCCCTTGGTTATCTAATAGTTCCTTATACCTTATCATCTTTGTTTTGTCCAGTGTATTTGGGTGAATCATTGCCTCCATTGATGAGATCCAAATTGGAATTTTCGTATAGTATATTTTTTTTTAACTTTTCCCCATGTCCAAATTAATGCATCACTTATCTGATGTCGGTAGAAATATGTGTGGGATTTCTTATCTTTTCTCCATAAAAATGCATGCCTGTAAGTCATGATCTTCAATTGTTAAGACCCTTTTGTTTTCTAAGTTTATCCAATCGCTGATCCAAAGCAAGCCCGCTGCTTGGTAATAGGTTTCCCACTTTGGAAGCCCAAGGCCACCTCTACTTCTATTGTCCTATAACACTTTAACATTTATTCGTGCTTTTTTACCTAACTATGTACATTTATTAATCATTTTGCTTAATTCGTCAAAAAAAAATTCCCCAGTTTTATTGGAGCTTTTTGAAATAGATATAACAATTTTGGTACTATATTCATTTTGATCACCGAAATCCTTCCTAACAATGTTAATTGTAATTTCCCCCAAATCTCTAAATCTTTTTTCATTTGTAATACTAATTTTTTATAATTGTCTTCTTTTATTGAAGAACATCTTATGGTGAGCCAAATTCCTAAATATTTAATCTTTTTTACAATTTGCAACCCCAAGTTTTCATCTAGTCTCCTTTTTTGTTTTTCAGTTAAATTTTTTACTAATATTTTAGTCTTTTCTTTATTTATTTTTAGTCCTGCCACCATTCCATATTTTTCTATTACATTCATTAACATGTTACCTCTTTCTAATGGTTCCTCTATAAAGAACACTAAATCATCTGCAAATGTCTGTGTCTTGTATTCCTCTGTTTTAACCTTTAATCCTTTTATCTCTTTGTTGTTTCTAATTTGAGTTAATAGCACTTCTAACGTTAGAATAAAAAGCAGAGGTGACACTGAACATCCCTGTCTTACTCCTTTATTGATTTCTATCTTCTCTGTATTCTCCCCGTTTATTATTACTCTGGCCTTTTGTATTTTGTATATTGACTCTTATCCCAAAAAAAGATACGGACCCCAAACAAATAAAAAACCATAGACCAATCTCGTTGTTGAATTCGGACTATAAAATTTTTACTACGATAATTGCGGAATGACTAAAAATAATATTACCGTATATTCCGGCGTATAAGGCGACCCAGCGTATAAGACGACCCCCAACTTCGGTGCTGAGTCGCATGTCTAGAAAGTCGTCTTATATGCCGGAAACTACCATTATTTCCGGCGTACAAGATGACTCGGCATATAAGACGACCCCCGACTTCAGCGCCGATTTTAACGCTTGCGAAAGTCGTCTTATATGCCGGAAAGTACGGTAAACCAAATAATACATTCGGATCAAAATGGTTTTTTACCTACCAGACAAATTAGGAATAACACGAGAACGGTGTTAAATGTCTTGGAATATTATGAAGCACACCCCAAGAAACAGGTTGCATTGGTATTTTTAGATGCTCCGAAGGCTTTCGACAACCTTAATTGGCAGTTTATGTTCCAACAGATAGAGGATATGAAATTTGGAGAGAAACTTGTTAGATTTTTCTAATGTTACCCATATGCTGGCCATTTCTAGTTTAATTTAATTAAATACATTCTCTCTAATGGTACCATGATAATGAATGCTCTGACTCAAGCCATTTAATTTGGTCTCATTACTGCTTAAGTTTCTTTTTTTAAATAATAGTTTATTAAAGATTTACAAAAATTTAAAAAACTAATACAAACTAAAAGAAAAACTGGAAAGTGCAGAAAAGAAAAACAGAAGAAAAAATAAAAATACAGGTAGTCCGAAGTCTGGAATTTCGGTCGCTAAGCAATGCTGTCATAATGCGTAATGTCACATGACCACATAGCTTAGCAACAGTGATACAGGCAGGCATGATTGTTTCCATAACTCCAGATGCATAGATCATTAAGTGGGAAGTGGAGAGAGTCTCAGATAAAGAGTGGGAATGGCGGTGCCACAGGAGGATGGGGGAAGCCCTGAGAGGCCCAACACAAAGGCTGAATAAAATTTGGGAAAGTGAGGAGCTCAGGAAGGCCAGGGAAAGACTATGCTGCCACCCAGTGGCTTGGTAGTGCATTGCAGCTCTTGGGCTGCAAGAAGCCAGAGTTGCAGTGCAGCGTGAAGCCATAGCTACCCCAACAGCATGGCTCAAAGGGGCCTTTTGGTATGCCATGGCTCTGGGGCTGCAAGAAGCTCTAGAGCTGCAGCACAGTGCAAAACAGCTGCTCCAGGAAGTCCTAGCCACCCCAGGAAACCTCACTTTTTTTCCATCTTCTATTTTCCCCAGGTCTTTCAAGAATAGGCATGCTATTTATGCAACAGCATGCCTGATTTGGGGAACAGAGAGAGTGGCCTTTGGAGGAAGATCTAGCACTTCCAGCAGCTACCTCACATAGGGATTATCAGCAGAGGGAGAAAGATGGCGAAGGTCCCTGGAGCACAGGGCAGTGGGGGGAACTGGGACTTTGGGCTGTGGTGGCTGATCATGGCGTAGGGTTTGAGGTAACATGACTCAGTGGAAGCGGCAGTGCTGGGGCTGAAGTAGATACCTGAGGGCAGTGGCAGCTGACTAACCCTGCTAAAGGCCCTAGGCTCTATTTCAACCCTGCCAAAAAGTGCTGCTGTGCAGGACAGCCAAAAGGACATAAATATTGGGGAGATACCTTGCGGGGGAAGGGAAGATGAAGCATCCCTGCAGTTGTAACTGTGGGCATGCTCCATTACAGTTGTGCGTTGAGGATTACCTGTATTCAAATAATTTTGGGGCTGAGGGAATACAGTACAGTTTGCAGTCTTAGGTCCTTGTTTGAAAAGGACTGACAAAAATTTTGAAAATACTCCCCCTTTTCCATTGTACACAAGCCTTAATTTATAATGTAATTCAAAGTACATTTTTAAACATCTAATAGACTGTATGTCAACTCTCCAATGAGCATGGCTGTAGCCATTTTCTCATTCTAGGTTGCCACATAGAATGGAGGGAGAATCTTCTGTCCCGTGGGAGCCAAGGTCATTTACTACTCCCGAGACCAGGGACTAGACGTGAAAAAAAAGCCCACCAGATGAATATATTGGAAAATGTAGTATAATAATAATAATAATAATAATAATAATAATAATAATAATAGTAGTAGTAGTAGTAGTAGTAGTAGTAGTAGTAGTAGTAGTAGTTGGAAGGGACCTTGGAGGTCATCTAGTCCAACACCCTGCTCAGGCAGGAAACCCTATACATTTCAGACAAATGGCTGTCCAGTCTCTTCTTAAAAACTTCCAGTGTTGGAGCATTCACTGCTTCTGGAGGCAGGTTGTTCCACTGGTTAATTGTTGCTTACATAGTTTTGTGGGTGGGACATTATACTTTGTAACTGGGTAATTGTTACTTGTGTATTCAGACTTGGTTTCACTTTTGATCCTACCGATACTATATAACCAATAAACATGTTCTTTAAGGAATTTTCAAGCCTTGGAGTTCTGCTTTATTCATCTCTGTCTGTGGGAACCATGACACTGTATTCTGTACTAATGATCAAAAAGTGAAAGACAGATCTAAGTAATGTTAATACCCACACTTCACTACAGTATAAAATAGAATTAATACTCACTTGAGCTTGGCAAGTTTGTCTCTTGTCTGATTAATTTCTTTAACTCTCGAGTGAAGCCAATCTTCAAGCTGATTTTTGCTTGGAAAAAATCCCAATAAGCAGATTAATTCTTCACTGTGTCTAAATTTAATTTTTCTGATTTGTTCTTCTTTGTCAGCCTTAAAAAAAGAAACAACAATACGATCACTTATAAACAAGAAAGCATTTCTTGGTCTGTAAATACTGAACTAGCTTAGACTTAATAGTAAACTATACAAAGAAAGCTTTAAATATTTGTTTGTCCTTACTTTAAAATAAACATTGTTTACTACTTAATAGATGTGGGAAATAATGTTAATCTGAGTACTCCAAATGATGGATCAAGCATTACATTTGAACTAGCTGTTGCTTTCATGCAAACGCGACATTATCTGTGCTAAATATTTCAAGCATATAGGAGTATCCGATAAAATACACTACTTTATCTTTTTTCAGCATATCCATTTGGGTTATAATTGTAGTATTCAGGTTCAGTTGTTCCATCTCTTTATCCAGTTTCCGAAGAGTACTGTCCAAATTTCCCTTTTCTCTTTGCAGTTCCTTAATTTCCACTTCTAAGGTTTCAACGTTGCAATTTTTCTCAGCTTCAGCTAATTCGTGTTTCTAAAGAGAAATAAAAGAAAGCAGATTTTTCCCCCTCCATTTAGGTATGCATATTCTAATGAACAGACTAGAACTGTATTCACTGAATTAATGCTAATCCTAGCAATATATACTGGATATTCTTTGTAGCCAATTAAGAAAACATCTGTCATTACGACAATAGCACTCTCCAATGGAAAAAGTATCTGAATATAGAAATACTGTAGGTCAGTTCAGAGAAAGGGCTACATTAAGTGTGCCCTTCTCAAACTGATATTATTTTTTTTCACACATGCAGGTGAAAAAACGTGATAGGCTCAGGCCATACCAAAGTAGCCTCTTGTGTTCTGTTCTGATATCTGACATTTAACAAGGTGATAAATAAGATATTTTGGTGGCATCTTCTTCACATTTCAACATCAAAGGGAGCCTCAATGTGTGGCCTGCTTGGAATCGGGCTGCATGGGGGAGCTGTGAGTTTAATACCTTCCTACTTGATAAGAATAAATGAGGGAAAACTAGTTTTAAAACAGGGGTATCAAACTGCCGGCCCATGGGCCGGACGCGTCACGAGGAAACTGTGCCCACCCCATTGCCGCCAATGGGGAAAAATCTCTGATACGTTGCAAGTTTGACATGTTTGCTTTAGAATATAGATTTAGAGAGTATTTAGAACAAACCATGGATGCGAAGAGCTATGTTTATCCTTTAGTTTTATTACATATATAGTTTCTGAACCAAGGCTTACTGCTTTTGTAAGTTCTTGATCCAGTTCCAGGAGTCGATTTGAGGATCCTTCAAGCTGATGTAATTCCTGTTTTAGATTCTTTACTTCAAGTTGTTTCTTATTTTGAATATCTGACTTTAGGACAATGGTTTTTTCAAGTCCAGTTTTTTTATCCCTTATTTCATCAATTTGTTTCTGTTTCATTGTTTCCTTCTCGCCAAATTCTTTCTGATTAAAAGATAAAAATCACAGTTTATTTAAGCAAAGGTTGTAATCTAAAAAATATTACAGAATTAGGCCCACACACATGGGTTCCTCTGCAATCAAATGGCATCAAATTAAGTAATATTTAGGCAATAATGCTTGTAATTATACAGTATGTACAAATGCTCATATAATTCCCATTTCCCATGTTCTGAAAAGAATTCTGTCACTACTGACTCTATGCACAATTATTTGGGGCTAAATTAAAAAAAAACTAATCCAAACAGACTAAAATTAAGAAATGTCTCACAATTAATGCTTTTTAATGTTAATATTTTACTCTACTGAACCTAACTAAATTTGCGATAACTTATTTATATACATATATGGCCCCATCTAACCTATTATTTACAGTATAATTTACTTTAATGTATATACATTGTTTTTGGAGCATGGCATGTCACAAATTAAGCCTAGGTTTCTCACCATCTAACTTTGTTGCACTGGCAGATTAACATATCAGGAAAGGGAAATTTGTAATTAATGTGCATATAATACATTTCACTTTACAGGTAGTCCTCAAATTACAACCACAATTGAGCCCCAAATTTCCATTGCTCATTGAGACATTTGTTTTGAATTTTGCTCCATTTTATGACCTTTCTTGACACATTTAAGTGAATCACTGCAATTGTTAAGTTAGTAACATGGCTTTTAAGTGAATCTGGCTTCCCCATTGACTTTGCTTGTCAGAAGGTTACAAAAGATGGTGGTGGTGGTGGTGATGATGATAATAATAACAACAACAGTAATAATAAAGTTGGAAGGGACCTTAGAGGTTATCTAGTCCAACCCCGTTCGGGCAGGAAACCCTATACCATTTCAGACAAATGGCTGTCCAATCTCTTCTTAAAAACTTCCAGTGTTGGAGCATTCACAGCTTCTGGAGGCAGGTTGTTCCACTGATTAATTGTTCTAACTGTCAGAAAATTTCTCCTTAGTTCTAGGTCGCTTCTCTCTTTGGTTAGTTTCCATCCGTTGCTTCTTGTCCTGCCTTCAGGCGCTTTGGAAAATAGCTTCACTCCCTCTTTTTTGTGGCAGCCCCTGAGATATTGGAACACTGCTATCATGTCATTTCTCGTCTTTCTCTTCATTAGACTAGACCAGGGGTAGGCAACCTTGGCTCTTTTATGACTCGTGGACTTCAACTCCCAGAATTCCTGAGCCAGCATGGCTCAGCTTGGAAACCTCTCCCTTTCCCCTCAGCATGGCTGGCTCAGGAATTCTGGGAGTTGAAGTCCACGAGTCATAAAAGATCCAAGGTTGCCCACCTCTGGACTAGACATACCCAATTCCATGATAACATGACCCTGAGGCATGGCAAGCATCATAAAAACAAGTTAGTTGCCAAGAGTCTGAATTTTGATCATTTGATCATGAGGATACTGCAATGGTTATAAGTATGAAAAATGGCCACAAGTCACTTTTTTCAATGCTGTTGTAACTTGGAAAGGTTGCTAAATGAATATTGTAAGTTGAGGACTACCTGTATTTTTATTCAAAAATGGTGCCTGTGATATTTTGCTACCACAGAAATATATTGAAGTGAAGAAAAAAAAAACACAGAAAAAGCAAAACCCAAGACTTTGTTCTTACTGGTTATTTTTCCTTATTTCTGCCAAATATAATGCCATCCCTACTTCCCTACCATCAAGTTCACTTTTCTCCAGTTATAACCAAAAAGAAAAGGGTATACACTATCACTGAGTGATGTGAATTTTCCTACAACCTATTATTTAAGTGCACTTTAAAGAACTTGCTTTTATTTACATCCTGAGCTCACTGCAACTTTGAATACAGAGATTTTCCTATTTTAGACCAACTGAGGCTTTAAAAATGTACAAATTTAAATATTTACCATTAGATTATTAGCAGTTTCTATATCTTTGTCCTGTCTCTCTTTTACTAGCCTCTGAAAACTATTGATTTGTCTTTCATTCAAAGGTGCTCTTTCAAATCCTTCCAATTCCAACTGAGCTGCCAAAGACTGAATTAACGAATCTCGGGTTCTAATATGTTGCTGGTAACGATCTGCTTGTAACTGAAGACGACCTTCGTAGAAAAAACAGAGAGTTTAAACATATATGTATTCAAGGTTTTACAGGACTGTTGATCAGATTAAAGAAACGGTAAACTGTTATCTACATATAAATAGAAAAAAAAACCCACTGGTTGTGTAATCATCAAGTAAAATTAATTCTGTGGTGGAAAACACCAACAATTGGAAAGTCCAAATGATACTGTGTTTCCCCGAAAGTAAAGTCTACCCCGAAAATAAACCCCAGCTTGATTTTTGAGGGTGGGCCTAATATAAGCCCTACTCCCAAAATAAGCCTTAGTTTCGGGGTGAGGCACACACCTAAAAATCAAGCTAAGATGGGAGTGGGGTATATGGAGCTGCCCCATGTGCCCTGCACCCACTTACCTTGCAGCCAGGCCTCTCCTCACCGACGTCTTCTGCAGCCAGGCCTGCATTTCTCAGTCACAGGCCTTTCCAGAAAGCCACTGCAGCCAAGAACTGAGCGATGGATTCAATCCATTGCTCAGTTCTGCAAGGCCTCTGCCGCTGAGGACCGAGCTATGGATTCAATCCATAGTTCAGTACTCGGCTGCAGTGGTCTTCCAGAAAGGCCTGACTGCAAAATGCTGGCCGGAATGAAGTTGCTCCTTCGGCCGCAAAAGAAATGGACTGGCTGGGCAGGGCTGTTAGTGCCGGAGGTAAGACATCCACCCAAAATAAGACCTGGTGCTTCTTTTGGATGCAAGAAAAAAAAAAAAAAGACCCCGTCTTATTTTCAAGGAAACACAGTAGTTAATTAATTCCAAAGCTATCGTATTACAGTGGATTACTGGTTTGTTGTACCTAAAAAGAAGAGTAAGAGACATAGGACAAGAGAGATCCTAAATAACAATATAGTTCAAGGTGTGTGTGTATATACAAGCAGAAGATACCAAATAAAGAAAATATAGCTTTATAACTGATAAGGAAACAGGACAGTCAAGAAAGAAGACATAAAGATCTTTCATAATGTAACCATACGCACATTCCTTAAAATTCAATATAACAGCTTTAATATATTAGCTATGATTGTTATTCTTAACAGACTGACACTGTATTTATAACTAGAAATTTATACAAACAAACAGTATATAACGTCTCAGATAGGATCCTCACCAAAGCTGAAACCAATGTCCTTTCCAAAGGATTCAACTTTGCAGTCACTCCCAAACACATCCCCACTGAAACCATTATATGAGGATTGAAACCAGCCTGACCAAAATCAACCCCGACGACGCTAACAGAATCAGACTCGAAATCACCAATAACCTCTGCACCAGCAAGCCACCCAAAAGCAACTTAACCAAAGAGGAACAGACAGCTCTACTTAACCTGAAAGAAGACATAATAATCCTACCAGCAGACAAGGGCAATGCCACGGTGGTTATGAACACATCTGATTACCAAACCAAATTAACCAACCTACTCCAAGACTCCACATACAAACCTCTAAACACAGATCCCACCACCTACCTGGAAAAAACCACCAGATCCAAAATAAAAGCCTCCCCTATTAGTGAAGAGATCCAGCAAAGAAGCATTCCCAGAGAGAAATCATCCAGATGCACTAAGCTCTATGGTCTCCCCAAGATACACAAAGAAGGAACCCCACTTAGACCCATAGTCAGCTCCATAGGCTCACCTCTACAAAACCTAGCCAAATTTCTCGCCAAACAACTACAGCCCTATGCAGAATCCATCACCTCACACGTAAAAAACTCATTCCATTTCATAGAGATCATAAAGAAACAAAACGTACAGCCCAGCGACCTACTCGTGAGCTTCAATGTCATATCCCTCTTCACTCAAGTGCCAATCAAAGAAGCCTTGACAGCTATCCAAAACAAATATAACCCCCCCCCAAAACACATCCTAGATCTGACCAACCACTTCCTATCCAACACATACTTCATTTATAATGGACAAAAATACAAACAAATAGAAGGAGCACCCATGGGATCACCCCTCTCACCTGTCATTGCAAACCTCTACATGGAACACTTTGAAACCCAAGCTCTAGAAAAATCTGATCACAAACCCAAACTCTGGCTCAGATACGTAGACGACACCTTCATAATCTGGCCACATGGGAAAGAAAAACTGGACAACTTCCTCACACACCTCAACAGCCTATACCCCAAAATACAGTTCACTATGGAAACAGAACCTAATAACCAACTTCCCTTCCTGGATGTCTTAGTCTACAAGAAATCCAATGGCTCCCTAGGACACACCGTCTACCAGAAGAAAACACACACAAACCGCTCATACTGCACACTCTCTCACACCACCACCCAGCACAGATCAACTCCGTAGCCAAGACACTCATCTCCAGAACAAAACGTTTAGCTGATGAACAACACCTAAAAACCGAACTACACACTCTCACTAATGTACTAACATCCAATGGATTCCAAAGAAATAAGATTACCAAACTAATCCAAAAAGAAACCCCCATTAAAATCCAAGACAGAGAACAAGAAAACGGCAAAGTCCTCCTCCCATACATAAAAGGCACCACAGACAGAAACAGTAAGATCCTCAACAAACACAACATCAAGACAGCATTCTGCACAAACAGAAAAATATCCACCATCCTAAGAAACCCCAAAGACAAAATTGAGTTAGAAAATCAAGGAGTATATGAAATCCCATGCACCGCTTGTCCCACCACATACATCGGACAAACCAACAGAAGAATAAGTGCACGCATTGAAGAACATAAGAACTCAGTCAAAAAAGAGGAACCAACTTCTTCCCTGGTCCAACACCTTAAAGCCACAGGACATGAAATTGACTTTAAAAAGACCAGAACTATTGCCAAAACTGAACACTTTAATAACAGAATAATCAGAGAAGCCATCGAGATAGAAAAACGCCCACACAGCATGAATAAACGAGATGATACCTCCCGCCTACCAGCCATTTGGAAACCCGCCCTTATTGACAAACGAGTCCCTAACACAAAGAATGACACCAGACCCACATTCACAAAAGCCACACAGGATGTCAGCACCACACATCCACGCAAAAAGCAAACCCAAAGCCACACCGATGATGAGGCACGACCACAAACCAGAAGCCAGACCACAGCTGCATCATTAGCCACTTTAAACCCCTCCAATCGTACATGAAGCAAACTGACACCCACTATGAAGATAAGGCACGACCACGAATGCGAAGCCAAACAACAGCCATGCAGCTCACCATCTCAAATCCCCCTGCAACTCAGACTAACCCGAGCACAACAAAGCCCCCACCCAAACAGAATACTCCCCCATCCAATCAGAGCACAGCCAACTCCCCATCCAATCAGAGCACAGCCAAGCCCCAAACCAATCAGAACACACCTCCACCCAATCAGAACACAGCCAAGCTCCCATCCAATCAGTTCATACCCCCACTAGAGTTAAAAGGAAGAAACAGCTACGATCACACATTGCTCCTAGAAGCAAGAAGCCGAAAACACCAGCCTGAAGATGACGAATAGGACTTCGTTGAAACATCGCCAAGACACTTCCAATTTGACGCGGGAGAAAACCCGAATAACCAAAGACCTACATACAAACACCTGAGAAAACCTCAGAAAACATACATACATACATACATCCTTAATTATACCAAAAATGTGAATCCTGGGTAAATTCATATAATAGAAATAAAATAGTCCGAGCACCAGGATAATAGTAAAATAAAAACTGTTTAATACAAAAGCTAAAGCTAAGCTTTTGTCGGCTAATACTGCCGACATCATCAGAGCATAATACAAGATTACTGGGAGTCCTTTTTATATTGCCGGATGGCTCTGCGCCCGGCTTCTCGATCTAGTTATCGGTCCGTCCATTTTCTCTACTTGGTTTGTTCTTAAAGGGCACGCGTCTCTTGCTGTGTTATATATATATATATAATATGCTACAGAATATACAGTATATTCTATATTCTGTAGCATATTTCCTTAAGTCCTCTCATGGTGTGAACTACACAATCAATTAATCATTGGAAAGCACTGATTGCCACAATAATAAACATTTCATTCTTAAAGATGTTACACAAGGAATCTATATATTATATAAGTAAGCAGAAGTAGATAAATAAATTGTTATATAATCGATTCAACCTGAGTTCTTATTGCAGCTCACCATAATTGTCAGGTAAAGGAGGAGGAGGAGGAGGAGGAGGAGGAGGAGGAGGAGGAGGCTGATTCTGAATTTTTTTTGTTGCAATTCCCTCATATCTCTTCTGAAAGCTTCTTATATGAATTATGAACATTCCGGGAAAAAGACTAGGATCTGTTACATGGTCACAGTGAAAATGATACAGTATTTGATGCTATTTTCTAATTTAGATATGTGTAACTTTAGCTGAGCTGAGAAGCACTCGCTGCTGAGGCCACACTCATGTTAAATATGAATGACAATTTATGTGGCCATCCTCCTTTACCAAATTATAATTTAAGTTAGTAAGTCAATTAAATTGGTGTTGGGATGGACTGTATCCAAAAGATGTAACAGAAAAAATGACAGAGATTTGACAAATTATTTGACAAGGTAAGAGATGGTATTGAAAGTGGATTTATAACTCACAGGCCAGGAGAATGACTTAGAAAAGGACATTCCACTGGATTTACAAAAGAAATTGGCTGAGGCTTTCCAATTTTAAAGGCAAATACAAATGACAAACCAAGAAAGTAATTTGAATAATTTTTTCCTACTGGATTTACAAAGAAGGCTTGTTAAAGAACTATATGAGATGGGAGGGGAAAAAATGAAAGAAATAAAATCCTTCGACAATATTTGAATGAACTAAAGATTAAGATTTTTAAAAATAAAAGGAAGGATTATAAAGCTGGCTTATTTGATAAAGGCTGAAACAAGATAGATTGTTACTTCTGGCAACCTTTTATGAACTTTCTGATGACATCAGGACTGAAAAGATGATGTTTCATGGATTTGTTCACAGATAAGAGATGGGATGAAGAGATAAATGTTTGTAACCTTAGAGGTGAAGAATCACTAAATTTATGCTTGTTGTGATCAAGGTTGGAAATCACTTCTTTATATATTACTTTTTTATTATACATTTTTCTTTCTTCTTTTTTTTCTTGCATTTTTACTTCTATGCTTTTTAAGTTTAGTTTTTATTAAATTTTTCTACTATAATCAATGTTTATTTATTAAACAAATTTATACAGTCACCCAACTAACACATGGTGACTATGTGTGGGTTACAAAAAATTCAAAGCATAAAACTAATATAATCCTATCTCCCACCCACTCCAAAAAGTATAATCACACCAATCACTTAATTTTCTATGTATCAGCCTCCATCTTAAGAGTCTTCTGGAAAAAGTAACAAGTTGGGGGTCAATTTTATCTCTGAGGGGATTATATTCATTCCAAAGAGAGAAAGAGAGAGCTATCGCTTTTTCTTTTTCAGATCCTTTTTCTCCCCCCCCCCATTTCCCTAATCGATAGGACCCACAACATGCTCTGCTCTCCCACCCTGGTGGGTCAAGTAGATTTAACTGGGCAGAGGCAGTCCTTCAAATAACCTGGTGCCAAGACATGTAGGGCTTTAAAGCCAGCGTCTTGAATAGCACCCGGAAGCAGATCAGTAACCAATGCAGCTCCTGCAAAAATCTTAATAAAAGTTATATATAACATAAAAAAATACTCGTACCAATTTCACCATTAACGCGCACTAAAACGTTAACAAAAAATATACCTTGTTCAACTAATAATTCTGATTTTTCTCTGTTAAATCTTTGGCATTCTTTGTTTACTGCCTCCAATTCTCGCTGACACTCCGTAAACCGCTTCTCCTTTTCTCTCACAGTTTTCTGATGGTTTTGATACATCCTTCTAAGTTGCTCATCACTTCCTTGAAAAACCTAACATTGCAATGTAGGAGGAAAAAAAACTTTTAGAAATAATTTATCTTTTTCAGAGTGGGAGTCTTGCAAAGGCCAAAGATGATATGACATAAAGAAGTAGATGATTATGACTTCCTTTACTAAACTAAAAACCTAATTCACAAGGCCGCATTGTTGCTATGAAGACTGACAAATACTGCAGTGGACTGGGAAAATGTTAACCTTTTTCCTAATCTAGCTCTCATCTCAGTTCTGAATGTTGCCGTATTGCTTACCGGTGGATTTGCTCACTAAAAACACTGCAATAGTAATAACATATGCAAGAGGGATGACTGATCCTAAACAGAAAAGCTGCTGGGAACAAAAATCTAACCTTTACCATTGGCTCAGCATAGCATTCACATGCAGTAGCCAGATAATATTACCTAGTTTGGGTAATGAAATGTCTGAAAGAAAACAACCAAGCTCAGAGAGCACCAAGGACCTCTCATTTCAACCCCGAGCTACAAATATTCTTTATGGGTAAATGCAGTTTTATAGTATTCTACTTCATGCAAACATAAACAATACAAGTAAACCTTCTCCATTTTTTGTTGCAGGTCTTGATTGTCCCTTTCCATCTGCTTTCTCCGACTTTCCAGAGCTTTGCTTTCATTATCAAGTCTCGTTACTTTTACAAGATTCTGTTCTATTTCCATCAAGGAATTCTGAGAAAGGAATAAATATTTAACGTAATGAAGCTGTGTAATAATTAGGAGGGAGGATAAAACAACCTTGTAAACAAAGCCCTTAAAGCAGGGGTTCTCAACCTTGGCAACTTTAAGACTTGTGGACTTCAACTCCCAGAATTCCTCAGCCAGCTTTGCTGGCTGAGGAATTCTGGGAGTTGAAGTCCACAAGTCTTAAAGTTGCCAAGGTTGAGAACCCCTGCCTTAAAGGAATTAGCCATTTGGGCTCTAAGGAAGGAAGCAAGGAAAGCTCTCTTCCATCTTCAACCACCATATTTTTAAGGTGGGCATGGAGCTCAGGTTGCCATCTATCTGGACATTAAGACCCAATTTTCAAATATCCAATTTTGTTTTTTTTAAAAAAATATTCAACTTATTGCTCTCTTCATGCCTTTTCATGTTTCATTAATTAAGCACACCTTTAAACGAGGGTGACAATTTGGAATCAGCGACCAAGCTGAAATAAAAAGTTTCGAGTTGCCAGCTCTGAGGACACATGCATTTAATCAACGTATTATAGATAGTAAATCACCTTTAGAGGCTCCAGTTGGTTTTCAATATGTCTGACGTTTTCTTTGGAGGCAGCTAATTGAGTTTCCCTGCCAGTTAGCTGATTCTGGATCTCTTGTGCTTTTTCTTTATTCTGCTTCAAGTACTTCAGCTCCACCTGACATTCTTTCACTCGCTGCCCTTGCTTCAGGCGCACCTGACGAAGTGTTTCCAAAGCCTTAATATACCTTTTGGAAAGAAAAAAATGTAGGGTGATTTTTTTTAACTAAAATTGTATCTGTAACTTCTATAGACAGCTTTTATTAATATTAATCTTTCTTACTCAAGAAGGCCCAAATATAGATTACCTTGTCGCTGAAAAGATCTCATCGAATTTCTGTTTCAGGGCCTTTCCTTCACTTAAAGGCCAGTTGGAATCTTCTTGATGACAGAAAATGACATTATTAATTACAGATTTAGAAACTCCAAGAGCAGCAATCATCTCTCGGTCAATTTCTGCGCACTTGGAGCTCAGACTGACTTTCTCCCCATGCCTGTATGAACATAGGCACAAAAACACAGCAAGTGAATGCTAAACATTATACACACAATTTTTTTATATTTTTTGTGGCAAGTTTTTTGGTCACTTCAAATCAGTGTTGACTGCTGTGATTGCCTGGACAAATCCTTGCAGTTTTCTTGGTAAGATATTTGATGGTGGCTTAGCGTTGCCTTTTTTTCTACGGCTGAGAAAGAACAACTGGCTAAAGTCATCCCATTGGCTTTGTGCCTAAGGCAGGACTAGAACTCATGGTCCCTTGTTTTATTCCATATATTTCATGACTATTTGATTTTTTTATATTATTCTTACGTTTATTGTTTTCTAATATATCATATAAGGACACTACAGCTCTTTTCAATATCACAGAAGAAAAACATACATTGTTAGTTATATTATTTGCTCAATTAAATCAATGTATTAGAAAAGAACAGGAAGCATCAAATAAAATAAACATATTTAGAAAAGATTCCAATCGCAACTTAGTACAAGATTACAATTCTTTTGGTGGCATGTAAAAATAGAAGGTGCATCTACGAGACATACAATTATACTTCTGCACTGATATAATCCCAAGATCACATCCAATTAAAAAAATATGAAAATTCACTCACTTTATTCTTGTAATTATTCCTTCAAGAGTTTTAAATTCTGTCTTCTTTCCTTTCTGAGAACATACCATGGACCTCTGGACAGCAACAAGCTCTCCATTAACATCATGAAATTGAAGTCTTATCTGAGCTCTGACATCTGTTTCATTGGCAACCTATCCCAATGGAAAATGCATTTAAGAATTGGTTCAGCTTATTTACAGGTCCAGGAAGACCAACGGTTTCTTCCCGTAAATCACCTCTTTAACCATGTTTATTCATAATAAAAGTGGAGGCAGAGATTTAAAAGTTGTTTTCTTGATATTGGACATTGATGATGGACTGAATTTCCTCTATTTCTTCTCCAGAGTTGAGGGGCTCTTTTTGAACAGATTTGAGAGATACAAGGAGAAGCACAAGGACAAGAAACCTTAGCAGATTCTTTACTGCCTGAGGAGAAAATCATTAATGTCAGCTGCATGCAAGCAAATCTGAGGATGAAAAAAAAATCTTATAGGAAAAAAACATCCCAAAGAAGGCTAATAAATTTTAAAAAATCGTAAGGAAGTTGTCATGAGAATAGAATTGTAAAGGTATATGCACTGACGAAATTTCCATCAGTCATTTACAAAAGGACACATTGCTTGGATCTGCACATATACTATGCCAAAGACCAACTAAGAAGAACTGGCAGCTGTCACTTCACATTTCTGTGTCTATGATAATATTTTGTATTTTTCCAATGAATTTATAATGCAATTTTTTCTGGTGAAAAATATTTTAATCCATTGTTTACATTTATGCATCAACATGCTCTTCAAGCAGAGACACTGCATCTCAATGCACAACATAGAAAATAACAATTGTCATTTTTCTTGAAATAGGGAACTACAAGTTCCTCATCAACTTAATCTACACACTGCAGTTTACTAGACAAACAAACCAGCAACTGCATTACTTACTTTTGGATCATGGACAAATGAATTTCCTTTGCTGCCAGGTGGGAAGTCCCCAGTACAAATATATTTGAGGCATTCTATGATAGTCTAATGAAATGGAAACAAGCATCAGAAATATATTTAATAGCCACTAAATGACTATGCCTAGATGAGCAGATTAAAAAAGTAGACTCCCTCATTTATTATTTTCTCCAACCTTCCCATATGTCTAAGAAATGATATAAATGATTTACTCATATTATAATGATGCTGATGCTCTCAGAACTACAAATACAGAGCTTTGCTGATCACTTCTATTAGCAAGAATTTCCACCGACAGATTTGTACAGACTTGCAAGATGTTATGTATCTGACACAAGCTGACTTCTCGTGTATATTGTTAAACAAATGAGAGAACAAAATGTTTAAAGTTAGTTCTTTCAAAGCATCTTCCTATACAGAAAGAAGTGTCTTGCTATTTTCCACAGTCATGTTCTTAAATGTAAAATACACTGTCAATGAACAGATTGGTGAAAAAAGTAAGGTTCTACATTTAGGCAATAAAAACCAAATGTACAGGTAGAGTATAGGGGGTACCTTGCTCAATAATAGCAACTGTGAGAGAGATCTCGGAGTCCTAGTGGACAATCACTTAAATATGAGCCAGCAGTGTGCTGCAACTAACCAAAAAAGCCAACACAGTGCTAGGCTGCATTAACAGAGGGGTAGAATCAAGATCACGTGAAGTATTAATACCACTCTTTAATGCCTTGATAAGGCCACACTTGGAATACTGCATCCAGTTTTGGTCACCATGATGTAAAAAAAAGATGTTGAGACTCTAGAAAGAGTACAGAGAAGAGCAACAAAGATGATTAGGGGACTGGAGGCTAAAACATATAAGGAATGGCTGCTGGAAGTGGATATGTCTAGTTTAATGAAGAGAAGGACGAGGGGGGACATGATAGCAGTGTTCCAATATCTCAGTGGCTGCCACAAAGAAGAGGGAGTCAAGCTATTCTCCAAAGCGCCTGAAGGCAGGACAAGAAGCAATGGATGGAAACTAATCAAGGAGAAAAGCAGCCTGGAACTAAGGAGAAACTTCCTGACAGTTAGAACAATTAACCAGTGGAACAACCTGCCTCCAGAAGCGGTGAATGCTCCAACACTGGAAGTTTTTAAGAAGAGACTGGACAGCCATTTGTCCGAAATGGTGTAGGGTTTCTTGCCCGAGCAGGGAGTTGGACTAGATAACCTCCAAGGTCCCTTCCAACTTTATTATTATTATTAAAAATACATATAAATAAGAAGCATACATCAATACCATGGAACGGTTAGAAATCCATGGACATATTCAAAATTTCTGCTAAATATAGAGTAGGTAGATAAATTGGAATGAATGTACAAATTACTTAAGAAATGCATGTGTGCTGTACAATCATGTTTTTTAAAAAATATATTCAGTGTTGTAGTTAACCTGCTCATAAACACTTTGTGTGTGATGAGAGTTTATCTGTTGTACTATTAAAATATAAATAAAAAGTTAATTGATGTTACCTTTAAAAAAGTAGCCACAAATTTAAGAGAATGAAGGGAGAAAAAGAGAGATGGTCAAGAGACAAGACAGGATAGGAAGGATAAAGAAAAAAGAAAAAAGAAGTAACCAGTGGGATGGGGAGTAAAGTAAGGACAGAATCTTGGTACTTGTGCAAATTAAATAATCGATCTGTAAATGAGCACACAGACGTTTTGATGATATATCTCTTTAAAAGAAAATATATATTCTATACAATTTGTTCTTTCAATGTCAGTGTTAAAAAAAGTTTTATTTGTAAGGAGCTAATCTTCAAGGTAAATGAAAAACAGAATACCACTCTTCCTCATAAGACATAATTCCCAATTTTGTTATTTATTTATTATTCTTTTGGGATATTTGTAGTTAAGATTTTAAAATATATTTATTCTCAGAATTAAGCCACTTCTGAGCATTGGGATGGGTGGTAAGAAAGTATAGTTTATTTAAAAAGAAATCAAACCCACTTGAATCTTACCGTTTTTCCAGCACCATTTGGACCCACCAAAATAGTTAGAGGATTAAAGAAAGCGATAACTTGTTTATCTTTATCCTCCACACCAAAGCTCCTCACACCAAGAATACTCATTTTATCAATCTTAGACATGTTTGAAAAATATTCTTCTTTCCACTAGCAGTAAACTGTATTCAAAATATCCTGCAGAGTAATAGTTAAATAGAATAAAAAATGATAGTTTCAATAATCTTTCTTCTAGATAAGGGAAACAACATGCCATATGTAATTTGCTTAGATTTGCATATAAATTTCTAAATATAGAACTAAAAGAATAAAACTTCAGTAAACAATTTTGTCAAAACGTTTTCATCCACAATTCAAAAGGTAGACTAGCACCATCTATTCCAGACTTTATTGATCCATAAATTAGATGACACTCAAGCTTTCACCTCAATATTACTATGGTATGTAAGGAAAGGCAGAAAGTTGTGAGGACTTTGGGTATAGATAAGAACTTTTGTTTTTAATAAAAAGCTTGATTAAAAATAAACACAAAGTGGATTTTCAAAAGACCAATTGAATAAGCTAAGAAAAATAATAAGGAAGTTGCATGAGAATAGACTCATAAAGGTAAAGGTGGGGCAACCAGCTGGGAATTCTTAAAAAGAAAATTAAGGATAATGTAATCTCAAATAATACCAATGAGAAAGAAAACAAAACAATATCTAAAGGAGCCAACATTGTTGAATAAATAGCTTGTGAAAAAGCTGTCACTAATGAAAGATGGTTATTGGAAATGGATGGAAAAATTAACACCAAAGAAGTTACAGAATATACATAACTGCAGTACTATCTCCCTGACATGGTTTGGTAATATTTGTTGCTGTTGCTGTCATTTGTAACTATAATTGCTTTGTATCACCTAAAGTTGCTTTGGTAACTGAAGCTGTAACGCTAAATGCTTATGCAGTTCTTTTAATTATGTTCCAAACAACTTCCGCATCCTCTTTCTTATACCCACTTTCATTCCTTCTGTTGAGAGATTACTTAGGATCCAAGATTTCTTCATACTGGATTTTTGCTTTCTTTTCTGGTACTCAATCTACTTGCCTTCTAGTTTCTTTTACTTCTTCCCTTTTCTTCCATGTCCATCTTTTCCAACATCCATGCTTAATACAGTACTTGAAAAATAGTGTCTCATATTTGGAATCTCTCACTGTCCTTGTATTCTTTGCAAATTCTCTCAATTATTTGTTAAAAACTACATCATACACTTTTAAATAAATTTGAGCATATAGATGCACAAAAACTTGCTTAAACCACATAGTAAGATCAAGTGGTTCTTTTTCAAAGAGCTACAGAATAATCTTCATATTTGTTTTTTTGACCTCTACCCTAAAATTTACTTTGAAAAGCTCTTTAGAAGTGGAAAGGAATAAGAAGGCGTTCAGAAATACACAATCTTGTTAAACCCAAAAATGTGAACTCCCACACTGTTAAAAATGGAATCATAGAGGGAGTATACGTTTAACAGAAGGATCTTTGGATGCTCGTTTCATGATCTACAATTCTGGGATATACTTGAAACTGCTGTTAAGACAATTGAAAACCACTTCTTTATAAGCTTTTTAAAAATCTTTCTTTTCTCTTTCTTACATTTTTTACATATTACTTTACTTTGTTTTCAAAATTTGTACTGTTTTTCTCTTTAAAAAATTGTATGTATACACACACACATATATGTAGGTCTTTGGTTATTCGGGTTTTCTCCAGTGTCATATTGGAAATTTCGAAGAAGTCCCATTCGTCATCTTCAGGCTGGTGTTTTCAGCTTCTTGCTTCTAGGAGCAAGAAGCCGAAAACACCAGCCTGAAGATGAGGAAAGGGACTTCGTCGAAATGTCGCCAAGACACTTCCAATTTGACTGGGAGAAAACCCAAATAACCAAAGACCTACATACAAACACCCGCGAAAACCTCAGAAAACACACACATATACATATACACAATACACACACACAAAATACATAGACACATACATATATATGCATGAATATATACTGGTACATACATACACACAAACACACACAGAGCATTCCATGCATACATTTATTTTTTAAACATATCAGGAGCAACGTTAGAAGCCTCAGTGCAGGGATCGGAGGAGGAGGAGGATGTGCTGCTACTTCAAAGGGAAGTCCTTTTGAAGAAAGGTTTGGCTGATGAAAGGCATCGCCACCTCTCTAGCAATTGGTTCCACTGAGAAGATCTGAGATCTGCCTGCATCCGTTGTTTCTGTTAAAAAAATACAATGCCCCCGCGGGGGAGAAGAGAACACAGGCCGGTGGAAAGGACAAAAAAACAATGCAGCCCACTCTGGCGCAAAACCCCAATGCCCACCGCAGCGGGTTCTCCTTCTTAACTCAGCAATTCCTTTACGGCAAGGATCCCGCCCCCGGCACCCCACATCCCCCAGTGTGACTCAGAAGCCACGGGGCAGAGGCCAGGGCTTTGAGGAAGGGGGGAACCCGGCGCCGGAATTCCGAAGGAGGATGAGCATCCCGCGCGCACGACTCCCGCTTTCTGCGGCCGAGAACTTCCCAGACCGGCAGTGAAACGGCGCGAGAAGGGGGGCGGGGGAACCCTACCTTTCTTGGGGCGGGGAAGGGGCGCAGCTCTGCAAAGGGAGGAGACTCGGATTTTTTTGGGGGGGATGCAGTTTCTGGCCGCTCGACGATTTAACATAGAATCGCGCAAGACAGAACCTACCGCCTTGATTGACACGCCTGGCTCACAAATGGCATGGGGTGGGGCGTGCCTGACGGAGCAAGGGCTCTCGAGCGGGAGGAGTTACGTCTACCGCCCGGGCCGCGAACCCGCCATTAATTTCCCGCCACCGCCGAAGAAACGTCACCTGTCTGACGTCAGCAACCTGCGAGCATAGAGATAGTCAAATATAGAGTGGCCTCAGCAAACGCGGAGGAGGAGACGAGGAGGAAAGGCTCTGGTAAAGCAAGCGTAGGCCTGAGCTCTAAGAAATCGTGTCTAGGAAGATGATTTCCAGTGATTCCACGAGTGGCATTTCTAAGTGCCTCGTTCCTGCCCGTGACAGCTTGCCGCTTAGGAACCAGGAAATAGCCCCCGGCTTATACTACTAATAATGCTTTTAGAACTACAACTCTCGGCTGCCACAAGGAAGAAAGGGCCAATTTATTTACCAAAGCAGCTGAAGGCAGGATGGATGGAAACAACCTAGAACTAAGGGGAATTTTTCTGACAGTCAGGACAATTAACCAATGGAACAGTTTGCCTTCAGAAGTTATGGGAGCTTCATCACTGGAAGCTTTCAAAAAAGAGACTGGACTGCTATCTGTCAGAAATGGTGTAGGGTTTCCTGTTGGGGCGGGAGGTTGGACTAGATGACCTACAAGATCCCTTCAAACTCTATTCTGTTCCATTCCATTCCATTCTCCTTCAGAAGTGCTCCATCACTGGAGGTTTTTAAAAAGAGACAGGACAGCCACTTGTCTGGAATGGTGTAGGGCAGGGGTGTCAAACTTGGAAGTCACGTGACATGTCACGACGTATCGTGACTTTTTTTCCATTGCCAGCAATGGGGTGGGTGCGGTTTCGGCATGACACATCTGGCCCATGGGCCGGCAATTTCATACCCCTAGTATAGGATCTCCTACTTGAGCAGGGAGTTGGACTAGATGACCTCCAAGATCCCTTCCAACTCTGTTACTTAGAGAATTGTAGTTCATGAGATCAGGGAGGTGGACTAGGATATTTAACAGCCCCTAATTGAATTGAAGACCTCAGAAGCTAAAGAGGCCCGAATCTGGTTAGTCCATGGTTGAGGGAAATTGTAATTATGCAGGCTGGACTGGGAATTTAAAAAGCATATTGGGGGGAAAAAAGTTGTGGTAAACCAATGGGATATATGGGATCAATAAATTTCAGATATGTCTATCCAAGAGCAAACTTCGGCACGACTGATTATTTTGCTGTATTTTGTTTACTAAACAAAAGTTAGTTGCAGAGCATAAGACTTCAACATATAACCTTGGCTTTAGGTCAGGGAATTAAGGAGATAGTTTTTCTGCAGGTCATTGAAATTCCAAGCCATTTTCTCCAATTTGCCTCAGGCATTTCTTCCCCAGTCTGAAATCTGAGAGAAAGCCAATAATTTCATGCAACTGGCTGGAACTCTAACATTCTGAGGTACGCAGCCTGATGTTCCTGCTCCTAAAAATAAAATAAATAAAAAAATCCACCCAGTTCAGGGATTGGATACTATCAGAGGCTTGGACTTGCTCATCTGCAAGGCATCTCCCACATCAATCACAGGAATAAAATCTGCATTGGCAATGGCAGGACAAATTTTAACAGCAAAATTTTCCTTTTCTGAAAAATTCTACAATTATTAACTAAGCATACTGGTGGAATTATTACTATTTGGGGGAGCACAGGCATGACTATTAATTGTAATATAGACATACAATTCAAAATCCATCGCACTGACCATGACAAATGCCCTCCTCAGTTGTTCAGAATTCTATTCTGGGGCAGGAGACAGCCTTTCCACCCTGTCTGGCTCTCAATTTTTCTAGATTCAAAAGGAACTGCAGGACACTATTACTATGAGCAGCATATAAATTTAGTAAATAAATAGAATAAAAAGAATAAATAATTATACTGTGTGGGAGTGGAACTCCTATGTAATCTGAGTCCTCAATTTATGAAGTACTGTAGATGTTCAGCCAAATGTAGTTAAGATTTTTTCCCAGACCATTTCCATAACCAGAAGGATGAAGGCAGAAGAAACAGAGTGCTGTCCCCATTTTTTGTCCATGCACACAGTTCCTGAATAGCTTAAAGAGGCTAAGAATAAACTTGAATTCAAAATGTCAATTCTGATAACCTTCCCTGTGTATGTGGAAATGGTACAGCTTTTGTCTGCTTGGTTTTATATCTCTTCTGATAAACTAGAAATAAATATGCAATCTTCTTGTGCCATATCCGTTATCGGACTTTGGTGATCATGTTGGTGATCCTGTTTTTATCAGTAGCCGCACAAAAAAGTACCGCTGAGTTTTGTCCAAACTAGTCCCTTAGATTTTGAAACCATGATATTCTTCTTCTGCCTGGACCTCGTTTGCCTTCAATCTTTCCCTGGAGGATTAAATGGAGTATGCCATAGTTTTCTGGGTGTCGCATGACATGTCCGAGATATTCTAACTGATGATTTCTCTTGGCTTTCCCAGGCGGCTTATCACCTCATTTCTGATCTTGTCAACCCAGCTTATATGTAACAGCCGCCTGTAAATCCACATTTCAAATGCTTCTAGTCTCTTCAGGTGGCCTTCTGTCAAGAGACCAACTCTCTACTCCATAGAGCAGGATAGAAAAAATATGGACTATAACAGCGGTTCTCAACCTTTGGGTCGCGACCCCATTTGGGGTTGAACGACCATTTTATGGGGGTCGCCAAACAACGCGATCCACCATTTTTCCCTCAGAGGGCGCCGCCGCGCATGTGCGCCCGCATGGAGGCAGCACTGCGCATGAGGCCGCGCATGCGCACAGCGCATGGGGGCGGCCCCGCGCATACGCACCGTGCATGGGGCGGCCCCCACGCATGCGCGCCACGTCCTTATGATTGGGGTCGCCATATAAAAAGGTTGAGAACCACTGGACTATAAGGTTGACTCAGCCTTCCATCCTTCCGGGGTAGGTAAAATGAGGACCCAGATTGTTGGGGGCAATGTAAATATATATATACATTGCTTACTGGTGTACACCGCTTAGAGAGTGCTTGCACTTAAAGTGGTATATAAGTCTCATAAATAAATAAATTAATAATTTCTCTTTGAGTGTACCAGCTAATAATTAGCAGGAAATTTCAGCATCATTGCTTTTTAGGTTATTTGACACTAGACACTATTTGATACAATATTTCAACAGCTAGATTAAAAACAACAAAAGCAATCAAATAAAATATGTCAGCCAGCAAAATTGTTCAGCTTTTCCTTGGTAGATTGGTTTTACTCTCTCAACAATTAGGAAGTTGCAGTTTGCCTTCTGAATTCTGAATATCAGAACTGACAATATCATTTAAATAATATCAGACAACAGCAGAGGGCAGTAATTTACAAATGCCAATGATATGTTGGAACCAGCAGATGGCTGTCCAGTATTAAAAAATAAAAATTGCCAACCATTGCAGCCCAGAAAAGAACACTACGTCTCCATATCATTTCCTCATTTACCCAAGTTTCTTCTCACATGCATAACAAGAATAGCCACAGGGCAGCTAAGGATTATGTATTTAGTGCAATTTTGCCTGATTTGGGGAGTTTTAATAACAACAAGAAAAAGGCTGATCACCCAGCACATAGGCTGTTCTGAGGTATAAACTATTTAGATGGTTTAGGAATGAACACAAAACATATGTTTTTGAGCAGGATCACTAGGAAGAAAAAAAGACCTTGCTGGCATCCAATTATAAGACATTGTATGTATGTATGTATGTATGTATGTATGTATGTATGTATGTATGTATATGTATATGTATATGTATGTATGTATATGTGTATATATATATATATATGTGTGTGTGTGTGTGTGTATACATATATATATATATGTACACACACACATACATACATACTTTGGAGAAACAGCTTTGAATAAGCAAATCTAATTCAATCTGATCTGAACTTTATAATTAGAATGGGAAATGTCAGTTTACTCAACTGAATCCACAACTGAATCCTGTTCAATGTGGGTTTCAGGGATGTGGATTATATATATATGTTCAGTAGGAGGCAGCACCTGGCCACTCTTGTCTGATTTCAGAGGCTACACATAAAGCTGAATCAGATCAATGTTCAGAAGGTAGACCTAGAGAAAATATTCTGTGCAAACTGTGGCCAAGCTACAGTTAAGGGAAAACATTCTTCCACTTTACCATATGAAACCGGCTAAAGGGCCTGTTTGAACAATGGCTCTCTGTGGCATTTGCACTCTGAACTCTACAATACCAGAGAAATTTCAACAAAACTGCTTTCCTCACTTGAACCTTGCCAATGATTCCAGGCCAAATTTAACAAATTTAGCAAATTCAGGATAAAAGGCAAAGAAAGTAAAGTGATCTTTAAAGTTGAACTTGCCTCGTAATCACTGCTATATCCATGATTTTCTGGACACAGGCCAGAAGTAATTTAGCTCCACTCACCGCCATTTCTGTGGCCTAGTTGCAAATAACCCAATAGTGGGCCACAGCCCAGAAGTTGGGAATCCCTGTTTTAGAGATCTTCCATCCAAAGTGATTCTGCTTAGTTCTGATCCCAGACAAGGTCATCCAGATGCTACTACCTGCTGAGATATTATGCATTTGTAGGTCAGCAGCAGGAACAAAAAGAGCCAATTTGGTATATAATCCTTGACATGTGATAGTAATGAGGCCTGCCCATATAGTCATATGTTGTGACAGCCATAAAACAAGTCAGTCTCGTGACTGACCCAATTGTACAACTTTTTTGTGATAGTTGTTAAGCAAATGCAGCAGTCATTAAGTGAGTGCTGAGGTCATTGCTGCATTGGATTCCCATGTTGCCCATTTGGGACTAACTTTATATATAGTCTGAGGTACTCTGTGGTAACTGAAAGGAAACAGATCATTTCTTCCAAAAATATTGACTAGTGTACAATATCTATGAAAATGGAAAACTTCACCACAGAAATCATGCAACTATTATGCAGACTTGGATATGCTCTACCTTAGAAATTCTTTTTCTGGAACTATATAAGAACTGTCTTATATTATATGGTAGCATCCAAAGGAGTCTTTTAGCACCTTTTCTGACTAAGACAGTTTATTAAAAGATCTAAGCTTTTCTGAGCTTCAGCAACATGAGATGCATAGAATGACCAGATTGATATAGGATTTAATTGGGGATGAGATGAGGGAGAAAAAGTGAGGGGAAACGGAAGATTCCATAATAACAGCTTTTTTTTTTTAATCATTCAGTTGTAGCCGATTCTCGGAGTCTGCCTACACAAATTCCCAAAGTTTTCCTGGCAAGGTTTTTGAGAAGTGATTTGCCATTGCATCCTTCCTAGGGCTGAGAGAAAGTGACTGGCCCAAAGCCACCTAGTTAGCTTTGTGCCTAAAGTGGCAGTCGAATTCAGTCTCCCTGTTTCTAATCTGATGCATTAAACCACTAAACCAAATTTGAAAAATAATACAAATAATAATCTATCACTGATGTATTATATCAGTTAAGTTTAATTTACTCATTAACATTACATAATCTCATTCTGCACAACTGTCTTCCCCTGCCTTCCCACCTAGTTTGTCTCAAATCCTACATCAACCTAACCACTTTATCTGTGGCTAGATTGATAAGAGGATTTAATTTACTTTTACCTAGCTACTTTATATGATGAAATGAATTTCAATTCACACACACACATGCTTGGGAGAGAAATTTTTAAGTAGCAACGCACAATCTATGACTGGTTTCCTCAAGTCTTGAAATTGACTGTCCTATTATCATTCCAAGTAAAAAAAAGTACACTTTACGCATTATACCTAGCTAGAGCTTGGGTGTCAAACTCACAACGTCACATGATGTATCGTGATGTATCACAACTTTTTTCCCCTTGCCAGCAATGGGGTGGGCGCTGTTTTGGCATGACGCATCCGGCCCATAGGCCGGCAGTTTGACACCCCTGGCCGGGAGTATCATATCTCCCTACAGAAGTCAGCCTGGCTTCAACAGTTGAGATGGGGAAAGCAGCTGATTGTTCTCGCTTCAGGGAGGTTGGGAGGCTGAGGCTCAGAAGTGTTGTTTTTCAGTGGTGACACTGACCTTGTGGAACAGCCTCCCATTTGAGGTTAGATCTGCTCCTTTCTTGGCCATTTTCTGGAAGTAGCTGAAGTAGTTAAAGACTTACAGAGGGCAGTTGGGATCATGAGCTCTTGGCTTGGCATTGCACTGAATGTTTCATAGATTTTTGTTCTTTTATGTATTTCTTCTTTATAATATTGCAGGCTGCAGAGTTTCAACTAAGTAAGAAAAGAGCAGGCTGTTATCTGAAAGTAGTCCTTACCATAAAAACAAGACAAAAAAGTAAGGTCCCTTGGAGTCCTGCTTGAGCCCTGGTTACCTCATGGGCACGTTCATACAATGCAGCTATATAATCATGGCTTGGTACTTTTGCCTTCAAAAATGTTTTTCAGCTTCAAAGGGTTGTTGAAATAGCTCTGGAGCCTCTGTTTCAGAAACTGCTGGTCAGGTTGATCTTTGTGGCGATTATTTTCAACAATGACCAGGAAAAATAGCAACATACTTATGTAAGAGTGGTGTTTCCTGCCCTTGTTTTGCAACCTCTGGGGTTTTCCCAAGAATTCATCTTCATCTCAGAAGCCTAGCAGAATGAAATGCAGGCAATACAGCCCAGGGTGGTAATCACTCCAGCACCATAATGTAAATTGTAATAGTAAGTAGTAAAAAAGTGACTGATTGACTAACTTGTGAAACTAAAAGGAGATATAATTTACTATAGGAATCAAAATAAACTTTATCAGTTGTAATGAGTCAAGCCCCATAGCTGCCTCTAGATGGCGCTCGGCTTCAATTCAACTGATTTTGAGACATTGAAGATTTTTGACTGCACACTGTAGCAAAGGCTATGCTAGATCTTTTTTATTATTATTATCTTTATCTCGGCATGCTAAGTTTTTCATTCCATTTTTGTTGATCTTTTAGCCAAGATAGAAAAATGAACAAACAACACGGGATGGTAGGTGTTTTTCAGAAAGGATTTGTCCCAAGCTGGATTTTCCCCTTGACTTTGGAACTTCCCACTGCTTTCTGTCACACCCCGTGGATCCATGCCCAGCACTGACTCACTGCAAGCATAAATAGGCAGTCCAGTTAGACCTGTAGCTACTGGCAAGAGGGAGCTCTGGAGCACTGAGCTTATCCATAAGTCCCAGTCACTGTTTTTATGGCATTGCTCATGATATCACTTCATATCATTCCCAGCCTTTAGGTAAAGCCACTTGAAAATGTCTAGCTGTCCCAACTTTAAAATGTCTCCTGCTCATCCCAATCCAATTCTTGACATTGATGCAATGTGGCACTTCATCTATGCTAGGCGTCTTCATGTTGGCTGGGGAATTCTGGAAGTTGAAGTCCCCAAGTCATAAAGTTGTCAAGTATGGAGACCCCCTGATTTATGCTATAGTTAGATGAAGGGACGCTTCATTTCTTCTACTGGGATCTTCATCTTTGCAATAGTTAAGGGATCTGCCCAGCTTCTCCTTGGTCACTTTGGTTCTTACCTCCAGTGGCCCTTATGGTCTTTCTGGCTTGACCTACAGAGAAGGCCAAACACCTGGCTTTCATAGAGGCATCTGTGCACATAAAGCCTGGACATTGCTTTCTGTCTTTTCAAGCTCCTCCAGTACTCAGGAGACAGAGTTAGCTACACACATCCATGTGCATGTGATTTAATGCTCTTTTGAAAGAATTCTAGATATCTATGAAACAAAGAAGATTGACTTAAACTTGGCATGAAAATGAAGCCCACTAGCTGTGTGTTTCTAGTTCCGTCACCTATGAGTGCATTGGATATTTCCTGCTGTATCTACCATCAAGGAGCTTTTCATAATCATACTTTTTACTCTCCTTATGGCATTGTTGCGTATGCTATGGAGAGAGGTGGTTGCCTACTCCTACACTATTTTTGCCTACTCCATCGAGTATCGATGTTGTCAGAAGCAGCTACTTCCTAACAGTGTGGCTTATGGTTGCAAACAAAACTGGATACTTTTGGTATTTTTAACACTCTCAATCAGCACTGCCATTCCTTGAAACATTGGCTAGGTGATAAGACTTTCCTCTGTTGTCCCTGGCAAAAGGCTTTCTATATTTTTTTATTTTTATTTCATTACTTTTATTATTTCTGAGTATTCATGTCCAAATTGTTGCCTTAGCTAGCCAACCATCTCACAACTAGTACATTGCAATTCCAGTTGCTATTTTGTGTAAAGCAACATAGTCTCTAAAAATGTCTAGGATGAAATGGATTAGGGTGGTGTTTGTCAACCTTGGCAACTTTAAGATGTGTGGACTTGAAGTTCACAAATCTTACAGATCCCAACGTCCAGAAACACTGGTTTAGAGGGAAATGCTGCTACTTTACTTAATTCCTTCTTTGCAGAACAACCAGCCACAATGATCAGTGTTACTATTTACGTGTAGGCCTATCATAACTGCAACTTCTTCCTGGCCATCCAGTGGCCACTTCCAGGCACTGGTACTCACAAGATCAGAACTGGAACTGGACTGCTTGGTCTCACGCTACCATTCTCCTGCAACATCAGTCAAGGGAAAAAAAAACTTACTGGTTACTGATGGCTTCATCCCAGGCCCTCTTTTTTGCCTCCAATTAGTCCCTGTCTTAAATCGGGCAGCTCAATTAGAAGAGCTACCCAACCTGCAGAAGTTGCAAACACTTGAGGAACTCTCACTAGGGTCATCCCAAGCCCATCCCTTAGGTCAGGGGTCCCCAACCCCTGGTCCGTGGACCAGTACTGGGCCGCGGCACGCCAGCAACCGGTCCACACAAACAAGCAAAGCCCCATCCATGGGATGCAAGCAGCACACAAAACCACGCACCCTCCAGTCCGTGGAAAAACTCCTCTCTATGGAACTGGTCCCTGGTGCCCAAAAGGCTGGGGACCTCTGCCTTACGGCCTGCCATCTTTTAGTTAGTAGAGGAACTTGGTAAGTTGCTATTCCAAGCACCTGCTTCCCCGCCCAACCAGTGAAGCTTCTTGGGAAGGAAAACGAGGCCCAAGAAAACCACAGGTCCCTTTCTTTAACTGGTGACTGGAGGTTGTTAAGAGACTGGTCAGCCATTCGTCAGGATCTCCTGCTTGAGAAGAGGGTTGGACTAGAACAGGGGTAGGCAACCTCGGCTCTTTTATGACTCGTGGACTTCAACTCCCAGAATTCACGAGTCATAAAAGAGTCAAGGTTGCCTACCCCTGGACTAGAAGATCTCCAAGATTCCTTCCATCTCTATTATTCTGCATTCTCCATTACTGCTCTCTTTCCCCCCCTCCGCCTTTTAAGACCGGTGGAGAATACCATCAGATCGCCGCCTCGAAGAACCCTTCAACCACCGCAGCGTTTCCCCCTCACACTTAAAAGTCCGCCCCTCCCACCCAAGGAATCCCAAGTTCTTTTAATAATTCTCTTCTCAGGAAATTCCCTCTCTTCCTTTTTTCTTTTTGGTTGCTGCGCGCCTTTCTCTGTGTGTGGCGCTACTGTCCTCTAGTGACCCGCCGACATTATTGGCGATTCCGGGAATATCCTCGATTTCATTGAGACCGCGCTCCCTTTGCAAGAAAGCGAAACTTAAGCCGCCGAGAGCGTTCGCCTTTCAGTAAAAGGGAAGATAGAGCCGCCCCCGCCGCCCCCTCGCTCCTCCCCTCCCTCCCTCCCTCCCTCCCTCCCTGATGATTCCCTGGGGCTGCCTTTGTCCGAAGCACGAGCACGCCCGCCGGTCATGACTGCTCGTTGGAGTTTCTGTAAATCAGCCGAGTTGAAAGCATCGGAGGGGGGCGGGGCTGCGAACGCGGAAGTCCGAAAGTAGCCCGGTTTCTCTGCTTAGCAATGCGCCCGTCTGTATCGAGAGCCCTTCCTGAGATCAGGGTTGGGGGGGGGGAGGGTGTGGCGGGAGGGAACCGGGGAGAGAGTGCTCCGGCAACCTGGTTAACTGTTGTGGGCGCGTTGTTTACTTTGAGCCGGAAATGAGGCTCTATTTACAGGGCCCGTTTGCTGAAGTGGGAAGGAAAGAAGGAGGAAGGGAAGGGAATGAAAGAGGCCGGAGAGCAAGATGATGATGATGATGGCATCCATTCAGTCATGTCTCCGACTCTTGACAATTCTATGGGGCCAGTTCTCCACAACTTCCAATTTTGGGCTGCTTCTTGTTAGTTTCGCTCTGCTCTGGCTGGTGTCAGCCCTGACCATGTCCAGCCATTGTGCTCTTTGGCCTGGTTTCCTTTTACTGCTAACTCTTCCCAACATAATTACTATCTCCCGTGAAATCCCCCGCATGACATGGCCAAAATAAGTGAGAAGCAGTTCTGTTATTTTTCCTTCCAGTGACCAGAGAGACCGAGGACGATAAATTACTGGATTGATTTATATTTTCCTAACCCCTTGAATCAGATGCCCAAGGTGCCTCCAAAACACATTTTTTAAAATGAAATGGCCCTGCCTCATTCACGTCCTTTTAACACTGCTTCTGTGCAAGTTGAGGTTGCGTTCATTTATCCTTCATCCATCCTTCCCTCCAGCTTTTCAGGTAATTTCCTAATTGTTAAGAAGAGAAGGATGGACTGGTGGCTGGTACCATGGATCAGCTTGTGCAGACACCATTTCTCTCTGGTTGGGTCCCATGCTGGTTACAAGAATGCTTGGGACCTCACTGGGTTATCAAGATCAATAGACAAATTCAGCCCAGGCCAATATTTTTAACTTCCAGAAAACATCACAATCCAACTGGTAATTGTGGGGAAAATAGGAGGAGGAAGGAGAATTAAGTATGTTCACCACCTTGAGTTAACTATAAAAATAATAAAGGTGGGAAATAAATAAAACTGGTTCTCAGCCTCAATAAGTTTAAAATGTATGCTCTCTAATTCCACAGCATAATTTCCTTCCCCATATTGTGCTTTTTAAACCCCCCCATTCCAGAGTAGATAATTCCTATTGATTATCCTATTGATTATGCTTTTTTGGTGCCATAATTGCTACTATGGCATGAGCAGAATTGTCTTTTTCCATTTGTACCTTATGCAAATATGGTAGATTTGCCCATAATCATTGTAGTATATAGCCAGCCAATACTATGGTTTGGCAATGCCACAGGACCACCCCCCCACCCCATCCCCTCCATTCTCTTCTCCAATTAGTACCTCTATTATTCCTCCTTGCAATTAAAGCATCATAGCAAAAATCTCTGAGAATTGAACATGAAGTGAAGAAGAGGAAATCCCAAATACATTTATGGGCCATTTCATTCGACATAGCTACTTTACACACACACATACATACACATACACACACACACACACTTTTTTGGCTTACTGTCATAAAACCTCTGATGCTTGTAAAAACCTTTTGTTTTTCATTTATTTTTTTTAAAAAGAACAATCTACTAACTAGAGGAAGAAATATATATATTGTTACATACATAAAAGTATCAGCTGGGAAACATTTAAGAACAGAACTAGATGGGCATTATTGTTACATGCCAATAGTTTCCCAATCAGAACGATTCCTTTGAACCTTATATGGTAGTCAGTCATATAAAGTTGGGAAAGAGGAAGGGAAAGTGCAAATGTTAATGCCTTAATGTGGATCACTCCAGGTCACACTGTTTCCGATTATTAATCTGTGTGAACCTCCATAAAAGCACAATTCGATAACTAACCAAGGTTGTTTTCATAAACTTAGTGGCCCTGGAGATGATGTCCAGAGCAGATGAGAATCACACTGTAATCTTTCAGCAAAAACTTTCCATTTGTTGACTTACTAGTGAATACTCATTATATCTTAAGGACAATGTTATAAGTATGAAACTACTATATAAATACAACCTCCTAGTGCTGGCAGAAGTAAGGAATCTGGAGTCTGAAAGCAGAGCTCTAGAAGGATTAGCTGGATACCTCCTTTGCTAACTTTTTCTCCCAAGCTTATTTTACAAGTAGAGAAAAATAATTCTCTTGGACAAAAGCCATGCAGACCTACAATGAAATACATAATTTAGCTTTCAGGTTTTATTAAATGTATTATGTTTTGATCCCTTGTTTCAACCCTGAGCTACAAATAATCCCTTTTATTAGTTTTGATCATTGCTAGGAACTACTCTGTTTTTTGATTCACTAACCTTCTACTGTACTCCTTTTCCCAAAATAGGCTTTTTAAGGTTCCCAAGAGAAAATGATTTAAATTTAATTGTATTCTGCAAATTTCTAGTCTTTACTGTTCAATATATCATTAATTATTTGTGAATAATAAAATGTACTGCTTTTAAAGTCTTAAGAATTACTGTTAAGTTTTCAAGTAAGAATAAATATGATCAACAAAATATGTCATCATCTGAAATTATAATAAATGAAATTAATCAATATATTACTAAAACTCTTTTCACTACTACTAATTGGGAAAGAAAGTGCATAGTAGGACAACAATTTAGAAGTCAGGGACCTCAAATGGGCAAAGAATGTGTCTAAAATCTGAGATCCATGATTCCCAAGGAAATGAAACTTGGACAAGTTGAGGCTGTGATGAGGATTCTGTTGCAGTCAAGTAATGATCATTTTGAACATTCTGTGACAGTTTCCCAGCCAGTCTCACAATCCCTTGCTTCCATCCCCCAGTGACAAGGAATTGATTCAGCAAGAACTTTAAATAGTATGTATGTTCAAGAATTCAAGGCACATACATAATGCTCCATCCTCCTATATTTCTTCACAACAATCCTGTAAGGTAGGTTGTGATGAAAGTCACCAAGTGAGCTACTGTGGCTGAAAATGGAGTAGAGAATGGATCTCTCTGATGTCAATCAAATACATTATCCACCATGCCTTAGTCCAGTGGTTCTCAACCTTTCTAATGCCGCGACCCCATAATACAGTTCCCCATATTGTGGTGACCCCCAACCACTTATACATCACCGGGTGCCAGGGGCGTGGCCAAAGAAAAGGGGGGGAAAATGGTGGACAGCCTTGTTTGGCGACCCCCGTGAAATGGTCGTTCGACCCCAAATGGGGTCCCGACCCACAGGTTGAGAACCACTGCCTTAGTCCTTGCCAAACCTGTTTCATTTTTCAACTGCTTACTACTCTGAAACCAAGGGTTTCGACTGGATCAATCAGAAAGACTGGTCCAGGCCTCTCCCTCCAGAAGTCATGTGATCCTATTGTTAAACTGTCTCTGACAGCTTCCTACAACTCAATGCAGAAGCCGGAAGGGATTCCAAACTGTTCTGAGCAATGTATAACATTGTGGTAAAGAAAATTAATTAATTAAAATATTGTTAACATAATTATGCCAGGTGGAAAGACAATGAGGTTGTTATGGTCAAAAGATTACACCAAACATTAGGATGTGACATGGAGGAGAGATGAAGAAACAGAGGATGAAAAGGCTGCACATTTCCAGAACTACAAGGACAGGTTTAGGTACAAAATGAGGAGACAAGAAAAGATGGAGGAGAAAAGGGAAGATCAGTTCAAGAATACGTGGCAAATTAATTACTTGAAAGTTCCTTCAACAAGAAGTTATCAACAGGGAAAGGGCGAGGCAAAATGCACGACCCGCACAATATAATATTTCTGCTGATGTCGGTGCCATGGTCAAAGTCTGCCCTCACTGTTCTGCGTTCCTATTCCCTGGAAAAACCTGCCAGTTTCTGCTGTATGAAGGGAAAGATCAGGATAGGCAATTTGCAATCCCTACCTAATGAAGTCCTGAATTCATTAACAAGGATGAACCTATTGCAAATAAGTTCAGAAAGAACATCAGACAATACACAGCCTCTCCCAAATGATATCCTTTCGTGCCAAATTTATTCTTCCAATGAGGAACAGATGGAATCCTTCTGAAATTATTTGAGGACAAATCCATCATTACATTACACATTTAATGCCAGACCCCAACCAGCCAGCCAAATTTATTCAAATTTACTTAATGGCTCCTCAAGATATCTTAGAATTGGGAATGGATATGCTCCACAGTGATAGAATTCAACATGAAATTGTTGAAGAAGGAAGGAAGGAAGGGAAGGAGGGAGGGAGGGAAAAATATCTCTGAAACAATGACTCAGTGAGGTGGAGATTGTCTACTAGTACTTTAATTTGAATAAACCATGAAGTTAAAATATTGTTCTGTATGTATGATTTTCAATTAAAATTAGATTCTGTGTCAAATTTACTTTTAAGGTACAAGCTTATTCTGGACATCAAAACATATTCCCACAGCTTAGTTAATCATTCTTCCAAGGAGGGAATCAAGCAATACTTCCGTATGAAACAAATAATATGTGGTAATTAACATAGAAATGCTAATTAATGTACTTTGAAGGAATGTAAGGTTTAATAAATTTTTTTTTTTTTTTTTTTTATTGAAAGTTTTATAAATTTTACAAAAAAGGAAAAATAATACAAAACAAAAGACAACATATACAGAAAAATAAAACTAAACAATACATATATTAAATAAAAAAAAAACCCCATCCCCCAGCCCTCCCAAAAAAAAAAAAAAAAAAAAAAACCCTCCCTTCCCCCCCCCCTGAGCTTCCCAGAGCAGAATATAGGCTTAAAAAATAAAAATAAAAATTAAATTAAAAACTTTATATTTATATATATAAAAAAATTATCTATAATATATATGAAAATAAAACTTATGAAAAAACTATATAATATTTTTGTATACCCAATCTAAATTGTATAAATTTTATCCATTTATCCCAAACAGCAAAAAACTTCTCTTGCGTTTGTTGCTTTAAGAAAGCCGAAATCTTTGCCATTTCTGCCAGATAAGCTACTTTAAGAAACCATTCCTGCAATGTAGGCAAAGATTCCTTCTTCCAGTATTGTCCTACTAACAGCCTAGCGGCTGTGATCAAGTTTAACATCAATACAACCTCCTTTGTATCACAATCTGTAACAATACCTAACAAAAATAATTGCGGAGTAAATTTTACCCTCCTTCTAAAAATTCTCTGGATATTCCACCATATTTTAATCCAAAATGCTTTTATCTCTCTGCATGACCACCAAATATGATAATAAGAAGCCTCCTTATAACCACATCTCCAACATTTGGGTTGCACGTCAGGATACATATAAGACATTTTTTGTGGATCAAGGTGCCATCTATAAAACATTTTATAAAAATTCTCCCTTAAGTTCTGTGCTTGAGTAAATTTGACATTTCTCACCCAAATAGTTTCCCAGGTGTCCAATGAAACTGGCTCACCAAAATTCTGCGCCCATCTAATCATACAATCTTTAATTAGTTCCGTTTCTGAGTCCAATTCAACTAAAACCCCATAAATTCTCTTAATGTGGGTTTGTCTTTGATCCTTCAGTTGCTTAATAAGGTTTTCATCTTCTCTAAGAAAACCCACCTTACAATCCATCTTCCATCTATCTAATAATTGCCTATATTGGAACCAAGAATAAGTAAAATTTTCTTGTGCTAACTCTTCCCGTGATTTTAATTGCCAGTTTTGTCCATCCCATTTAAGTAACTGTCTATAAGACACCATATCCATTTTAACCCCTCTTTTTATTCCTTCTATCGCATGCCAAGGTATAGCCCATAATGGTACTTTAAAATCACTTTTATAATATTTTCTCCAAATCCTAAGTAAAGAAATTCTTAAAATATGAGATTTAAAAGCCCAATCTATTTTTTTATTAAATATTAAATAGGCATGCCACCCATAAAGTAAATCCCATCCCTCTAAGTAAAGTATCTCAGAATTTGTCAAATTTACCCAATCACTAATTAATGTTAAAACCACCGCATCATAATATAATTTCAAATTTGGTACCTTAAGTCCACCCCTCTCACGGAAGTCTTGCATAATTTTAAACTTAACCCTTGGTTTTTTCCCTGCCCAAATAAATTTGTTGAGACCCTTCTGCCACTCATTTAAATTAATCTCATTTTTCAAAATTGGTAACATTTGAAACAAAAAAAGAAACTTGGGTAGAATATTCATTTTTATCACTGCAATTCTTCCCATGAGGGATAATTGCAACTTTTCCCAATTCTTCAAGTCCTTCTGTACCCTGACCCACAACCTTTCATAATTATTTTTAAATAATTTTGCATTAGAAACAGACAGCATCACCCCCAAATATTTTACCTTATTAACAATCTCAAAACCCGTCAAGTTGACCAAAATCTGCTTCTCCTGACTCGACATATTTTTAGGTAAAATTTTAGTCTTATTTACGTTAATCTTAAAACCCGAAACCAAACCATAATGATGAATCAACTGTAATAAGTTTACTACAGAATAATCAGGTTGCGACAAAGTAACAACCAAGTCATCCGCAAAAGCTCTCAACTTATATTCTTTTTTATTAACATATATTCCTTTAATTTCCTGAGACTCTCGAATTTTGATCAATAATATTTCCAATGTTAAAACAAACAACAATGGCGATAAAGGACACCCCTGTCTAGTACCTTTCTCTATTGTAAGGTTTAATAAAATTTAACATAAATATAGCAAGTTGAAATGGAAGTTCACCTTTTAAAACTTGCTTCATTTTAGCATGGATCCTTTTCCAAAATAGTTGAGCTTTACAACATTGCCACCAAATTTGTTCATTACCTTTGCAGCAATTTTTAGAGAATGTATTATCCATTTTAGCAATCCAGATTAACTGCATGATGATATCTTGTACCAATTTTCTCTCGCTATAATGATCAGAATAAATATAATATTCTTCCGTTGAATTTCCCATTGTTGCATCTGTATTATTGCATTCAAATTCTGCATTCATTTAATCATACCTTCTTTGACTTGTCCATAATAATAATAATATGGACTTCTGAATAATCCTTTTTTAACAGCTTATAAATTAAACCCAGCAGATGTTCCAAATTTCATGTTAAAAGGTTTTTGAATTCAGTCAAGTCTTTTGGAGTTCCCAGTTTCTGTGATTCTTTGGGGGCTACCTATGTATGATTGATATGAAGGCAAACCAAATTCAGGTCAACTATTTATACCATGATTATCTTCAAAAACATTGGCCCCTTTAAAAACCTGCTTATGGTAAGAGACATTCACCATATAAAAGGTTTTCCAAGCTTGGTGCCTTGCAGAGGTGTTGGACTACAATTTCCAGTATGCTTAGCCAGCAAAGACCATACATAACATTTTGGATAATTCTAGTTTAATTCTGAAGTACATCGTATCATAGAAAACTATTCTAGACCATATTGCCCAAACTCCCTCAGTGCTTTTTTTGTAAAAAAAAAAAAAAAAGGCTCCACTCGAAAGCCCTTTATGGAGTGGTGAGAAGAAACTGCTTCAGGGAGCTTCCAAGGTGCAGATCACTCATCTGGAAAAGGTCTGTCTCCTCTCTGCCGTGGTTCCTACTGCCACTCTGATCTGAGGCCAGGGGATGCATCCACATCCATGGCCGCAGGGGGCCGCAAAATCATTCCACAGCCACAAATCTGGGCTTCAGAGGTCATTTCCAGACCTCCGTAGCCTGGATTGGATGGCTGGGGGCTCCGCAAAATTGCTCCGTGGCCATGGATCTGGGCTCTGGAGGCTTGGAAAAGGCCTGCGGAGCCTGGATTGGGTCACAGGGGGACTGAAAAATCATTCCACAGCCATAGATCTGGGCTCCAGAGGTCTTTTCTAGGCCTCCGGAGCCTAGATTGGGCTGCAGGGGGCCACAAAATCATTCTGCGGCCATGGATCCAGGTTCCAGAGGCTTGGAAAAGGCCTCTGGAGCCCAGATCAGGCCACAGGGGGATCACAAAATCATTTCACAGCCATAGATCTGGGCTCTGGAGGTCTTTTCCAGGCCTCTGGAGCCCAGATCGGGCCGCGGGGGGCTGTGGACATGTCCCCTGGCCTCAGATCGGAGCAGCAGCAGGAACTGTGGCAGAGAGGAGACAAACCGTTTCCAGGTGAGTCCCATGTTGCAGGAAGGGAGGGGGAAGCATGAGAGTGTTAAGTGAACACTCGTAACTCACTCGCGCTGGCAGTTTAGAAGGAACCAGTTCTTCCATTCAAAAAAAGGTGCCGGAACGCCATTCCATGCGTTCTATGACAAAAAAAGCACTGCCCTTAGTTCAGTCAACAAAAAAGACAGCAGTAACCAGAGAAACATGTTGCCTCCCATTGATTGCTCGGTATCCCCAGAAATTAATCACTGAACTTATCTAAACAAATATAACCAGAAAGACACTAGTCAAGCATTCAATCAAATAATCATCCAAATTAGAAGAATATGAACGTTAAAGAAACATACCATATTAGATCATCTTTAGTAATTACTTATTTTGTGGCATAGATTATGACAATCAGATCTGGGCTGCAAAAATCTGCACAATAATTAAAGGGCAACAAAGAGACAGAAAACTAGTAACTCTTTGTTGCAATCCTATAAATAAAATAAAAAATAAATAAAATAATAAAATAAAATAAATAATAAAATAAAATAATTCTATGGTTATCCAAATTTTTACAGCTGTAATCTGGTAGCCTTCGCACACATGTAAATTAACTCCTTGGAAAAGCAACTATGCATGAAGCAGGTCATAAATATATATAGATTATTTGTTATAATCATTTCCACAAAGCAAGCTTTATAATGGCTCAATCCTTATTCAAGTAATTTGATTTATAATATATCAATTTAATCTAGCAGCCTTGCAGATATATTGAATTACAATGGTTGATATTTCATGCTAACTTGGGATAAGTAGAAGTATGGTTCAGAATGTTTGGAAACCACAAAGTCAGAGAAAGTGGACTTAAAAGGCCACGCAAAATTTTGCCATTGTTTCTTAACTACTTGGAATACCAAGGAAAGAAAGGGAATGTTTTTTTTAAAAAAGAGCAAAATGATTAAAGATATTGAGCAGACATAACATAATAATAATAACAACAACAACAACAACAACAAGTTGGAAGGGACCTTGGAGGTCATCTAGTCCAACCCCCTGCTCAGACAAATTGCTCTTTTGCATTTGCATTTCAGACAAATGGTTCTTCTTAAAAACTTCCAGTGTTGGAGCATTCACAGCTTCTGGAGGCAGGTTGTTCCACTGATTGTTCTAACTGTCAGAAAATTTCTACTTAGTTCTAGGTTACTTCTCTCTTTGATTAGTTTCCATTTGTTGCTTCTTGTCCTGCCTTCAGATGCTTTGGAGAATAGCTTGACTCCATATTCTATGTGGCAGCCCCTGAGATATTGGAACATTGCTATGTCACCCTTCGTCCTTCTCTTCATTAAACTAGACCAGGGGTATCAAACTCGCAATGCCACACAACGTGTTGCAACGTCACGTGATGTTTTGTGACGTATTGCGACTTTTTTCCCATTGCCAGCAATGGAGTGGGCATGGTTTCGCCATGACACATCCAGCCTGCAGATTGGCAGTTTGACACCCCTGAACTAGATATACCAATTCCAGCAACGGTTCCTTATATGTTTTAGCCTCCAGTCCCCTAATCATCTTTATTGCTCTTCTCTGTACTTTTTCTAGAGTCTCAACATCTTTTTTACATCGTGGTGACCAAAACTGGATGCAGTATTTCAGGTTTGGCCTTACCAAGGCATTGTAAAGTGGTATTAATACTTCACGTGATCTTGATTCTATCCCTCTGTTAATGCAGCCTAGCACTGTATTGGCTTTCTTGGCAGCTGCAGCTGGAGTGTTGGCTATTCCTGTCAGCTTGGTGTCATCTGCAAATTTGATGAGTTCCCCATCTATCTCCTCATCCAAATCATTAATGAAGATGTTGAACAGCACTGGGCCCAGAACAGAGCCCTGGGACACCCCATTACACACTTCCCTCCATGTATATGCAGTTCCATTGAGGACTAGACAATGAGTACGGCTGGTCAGCCAGCTACAAATCCATCTGATAGTGATGCTGTCTAACCCACATTTTTCTATCTTATCAAGTAGTAGGTTGTGGTCTACTTTATCAAATGCCTTACTGAAGTCCAAGTAAATTATACCCACAGCATTCCTTTGGTCCATTAATTTTTGTCAACTTGTCAAAGAATGCAGTAAGATTTGTCTGGCATGATCTGTTTTTGACAAACCCATGTTGGCTTTTGGCAATGACTTTCCTTTCAGTGTTCGCTGATTTGTTGCTTGATTATCTCTTCCAAGATCTTCCCAGATATTGGGGTCAGGCTGATAGGTCTGTAGTCTATAGAATTAAAAACAATTCACTCCAAAAGAGAGGTTTCTCCCAATCCACACCTTCTTTATACTAAGGAGCTGTGCAAGGGTTATAGACCAGTGGACTTAGATAGCATAGATCTAAAGTTTCACCATTTTCACTAAGGAACTTTGGACCAGCTATTCTCCTTCAGCCATCCCTGTTTCACAAGGCACATTTACTCTTTAGAGCTCCTGGAGGGGAAGCAGGGCAGATATCTAACGATATAAAATTTGAAATCTACACATTGTTTTGTAGGAAACATCATTGATCAATGTACAAAAATATGTTTGTGCCCAACTAAATTTTGTTTTCCAAGATCATCTCTGGGTATTAATGCTATTTTTAAGAAATTATAATGGAAGGCGGTCACATCATCCTGATAAAGGGTGGTAGGAAACTACTTCATATTTTATCTTTCTGGTAAATGAGTGTTTTCTGACTTGTGACATCTAATATAGAAACCATTTTGTGAGGGTGCCCAGAAGAGTCACAATTGGTTGTTCAAAACTCCAAATCTTGCCATCTGTCTCAAAAAACTTGAAGATTCCTTACTACAAAATCATTTCTGTGCATATATATGTTAAAAGTTTGTATCCTAATATTATGGCATGTGTTAAACAGGTGTGAAGTAGGCTTCATTTTTATTCCCTTTTGAATGCTGCTACAATTTTAATTTTTTAAAATACTTTTATTGGTGATTTGTTAAATCTAGTGAAGTTCATGGATCCTTAGTAGGCTGCATCTACAGGCTTCTGCACACTTACTTGGAAGTAAATTGGATGACATTTCTGAAAAATCATGCTTAGGCTTGAACTGTGAAATTATCTTTCCTTTTGAATGTTTGGATGTTTATCATTTCCGCAATAGAAGACAAAACAGCAGAAGAGCATAAATTATCACTATGGCAGTTGTGGTTTCCTTTTCTTTATAATGTGTCATGATGGAGAAGGCATGGCCTGCTGAAGCTTTTCTTTCAGTGAAGCTACAGAGCAAGGGAGATGTCCTTGAGCTGTCCTTTATGAATATAGCAATCTAGATACAAAAGCTGGATCACCCATGTTGGAAGACCATCTTCTACTTTTATAGTCCATCATGATCTGCACAATCAGCATTTTGTTTACATTAGCTTTGCACAATATTTATTCACTGACTGCAGTTCTGCAATGCTTTAAAAGAAAAAAAAATGGAATGTGAATGATCCATGTCTGGGCTTGACAATCCATTCATCTTCACACAAACATGGAAGAGACATCCATTTTTGTGATATCTATTCATTCCCAACATGGACATTTTCATTCCCCCCCCCTCGGTCTTGGTGAAATTTAATGGTAATGCAGAACTCTTGCTAAGCAAGTAAAATTTAGTGATAATGTTGCTTTTATTTTAGTTATGTGTGATTTAACTCCCTCTTCTTTAAAAGAAAAACCCTGTAATTCAGCAATGGTTTTCAAAGAGTGGGTACAATTCTGACAAATTACTTACTGTTTAGTTGCATTTTCTGAAGAATTGAGGTGTAAGTCCTCCATCATACTGATCAATGTCAGACTTTCAATTTAACACTATGGACAGTAGGAATAATAACTGTGCACCTTTAGAATTGCTGATTAGTATGCACATTACAACTAGTTTTGGGGGGCAATTTTTCTTAAAAAATATTCATATTATTAAAATAATTTATCTATTGGAAACCTTGTTCTTCTTTATCTTAGTGGGGAGAATTGACCATAAATTATAACAAAGATAAGAACTCCGGAATTTTGCGCATCTGAAGACTAATTTATTGTTATATGGTAAGTTACTCACTCCACACTTATCCAATAAATTAGCTTTTTAGATGCTACATTCTTTTTCTCAAATTCCAGAAAAAGAAGACAGGGTGTTTGATATATTCCAGACATTCTGTACGACTCTGTTCACCTCTAAATGTCAAACTGTTATATGATTGAATTGGCTAAAACAATTACCTTGATATTCTTTTAAAACATGCTGTTTTTCTTTAAAAAAAACCAAAAAAACCATCCATAAATGAAAACCCCAATAATTCAGCAAAGGAGAAATATCATGCACACTTCACCTTATCCTCATCTTCACCTTATCTTCATTGATTGCAATATATTGTGCAATAAAATAAACTTGCTAAATAAACAATGTGCAAAGGAGCGTGCAGATGTCTTGCCCCTGAAGTTAATTAATTCCAAACTAATTGGGATAAACATCTTTATTACGCTGTTTGACCAGCCTTTATGGCAAAAAAAGAGAAATAGTTGGATACAACAATTCATTATTGGGAAAGGGAAAAAAACAGTAAAACAATAGGACAACAAATCGAATTACAAATTTTGCTCAATTGTCTAAGCTGACCAAGATATTTAGCCATCTGATATATGAGTTTGGGCTTAGCATCTCTTAAAAAAAATAATAAAGATAAAATCAGACCATTAGTGCCACTCATATTTGGAAATGAAACAAAAGAAGCAAAAAAATGAACAGACAAGGAAAATATTTAAATTCCTCGGGGAAGAGCATTCTGGAGTCTAGGACCATCAATTAAAAGGCCCCTTTGTTGTTCCCAATACTCCAGTTCTATGGGGAGGGGGGGACAAGAATAACAATGCCACAAGAGCACAGAAGGAGAGCAAAGTTTGGAGCTCAGAAGGGAGGAGAATCCGGGGAATTCTTAGACTCAACTAGCACTTCAGGTTTAATATCACACCTTATATTAAACTTGGTAATCAATTGTCAGCCTGGGAAACTGATCTAAAGCTGGTGCAATGAGCATTCATATTTTAAACAGATAGTGGGCTGGTGACGGCCATGCAGGCTCCTGCTGGACGGGGTGTCAGTGCCACCACCCAGAGGCAAGACAGTGAAAAAATAAGACACCCCCCCAAAAAATAAGACCTAATGCCTCTTTTGGAGGCAAAAAAAAATTATAAGCCCAGGTCTTATTTTCAGGGAAACACAATAGCAATAGCACTTAGCCTTATATACCGCTTCAGTGCTCTACAGCCCTCTCTAAGCGGTTTACAGAGTCAGCATATTGCCCCCAACAATCTGGGTCCTCATTTTACCGAACTCGGAAGGATGGAAGGCTGAGTAAACCTTGTTTCAGTGAGAATCAAACTACTGGCAGTCAGCAGAGTTAGCCTGCAATACTACATTCTAATCATTGCGCCACCAAGGATCTTCATAAGTCTACGTGCTATTGCTATAGGAATAATCCAGATCACCCAATATATAACATTCTTGTATCAATCAGCCCCAACACACACACACACACACACACACACACACACACACAAATACACACACACACAAACACACACATACATACATACATACATACATACATATATATATATATATATATATATATATATATATATATATATAAAATTTGGATTGCTAACAAAGAATTAAGGGAGAATGGAATATATGTATGTAGGTCTTTGGTTATTTGAGTTTTCTCCCGCATAAAATTGGAAGTGTCTTGGCAACGTTTTGACGAAGTCCCATTCGTCATCTTCAGGCTGGTGTTTTTGGCTTCGTGCTTCTAGAGGGGGTATGAACTGATTGGGTGGGAGCTTGGCTGTGTTCTAATTGGGTGGAGGTGTGTTCTGATTGGTTAGGAAGAAACAGCTACAATCACACATTGCTCCTAGAAGCAATGTGTATAGTATATATATATATACTATATATAGTATTATTGTTAATATTGTAAGTCACCCAGAGAGATAAAATAGGCGGCCAATAAATTGGATGAATGGATGGATGGATGGATAAAAGCTTACTACTTCCTACTACTTTCCCAACATGAAAATTAGATCATTAGAAATCCTTTGCAAGTAATAATTAGTATATTACTTGTACTAGATTTGGTTCATCAAATGCTTCTTCACAACTTCTGTCATCTCCCCAGGATTTGTTGAAATGAAACTATGATGAGAGATTGCTGACAGTCAGCAGATTATTAATATCGTACTAGCCCATGATGGCAGCCCTTTTGGGCTTGGGGATGTCAAAACTTCAGAAAATGCCTTTGATTCTGCAGTTATGTCCCCCTCTGAAAAAAAGAGAAACAATTTTGTATCCCCACCCCCACCCCATCTAGGCCATCCTGAACAGTGGCATTCAGCACCAGCGCCAAGGCTGGGCCTGAAAAATTGGCTGGGTCTCGACTTCAGCCCCAAAACCACTACTGAAACTCAAAAAGGCTGCCTTGTGGCATTTTCCAAGATGTGCAAGAAATCATGCAATTGCCTCTGTGGCCCAGTGCTCTCCCGAATCTGCCATGCCCCAATTACCTTTGGGCAGTGTTTTCTTTCTATGAACAGGCCCCTGTGGCTTACCAGAGGTTGCTATGGGTTACATGAGGCCTTCATTCTTGAAGCAGCTTTGGACAATGCTCATCCATGCCCTCTGCAGCCTCCAAAAACCACATAAAAACACATCCTGTTCTCACATGATTTCCAGAGGCTCAGGAAGCCCCAAGAGATCACACCCTATTTTGTGTGGTCTCCACCGTCTCTGAAAATTGCACAAGAACAATGGCATATCACCAAGAATGTTGTAGCCGGTCTCCTTGGATACCTATGTCATCGCTTCACTATTCTAGCTTCATTTAGATCAGTGTTTCTCAACCTTGACAATTTTAAGGCATGTGGACTTCAACTCCCAGAATTCCACAGCCAGCAGCTGGCTGTGGAATTCTGGGAGTTGAAGTCCACATGCCTTAAAATTGTCAAGGTTGAGAAACACTGCTCTAAATAGTTTTTCAAGCAAGTATAACTCCAGCATTTACTAGTCACAGCAACTGGAAAGACACCCCCACTCAAAATTCTGGGAGTTGAAGTCCACATGCCTTAAAATTGTCAAGGTTGAGAAACACTGATTTAGATGTTCAAAAGCATATGGAAAAAGGTTATAAGCTTGTAGTGTTTTGAATATAAAAGGCCGTAAGGAAAAGCGCTAAAACAGCTTTACCTTAGAGACTCTAAGTTACTTTCTAAACTCAATTCCAGCTATGACACTGTCATTGTCAGGCTCTCCCAAAGGGGTGCCTTTCATCCCAGAATGTGGGTGACAGATCTGAAAGCACTGAGCAGGAGGGCTGGTCAATGGCATGAGATAGCCAAGAAATGATCAGGATCAAGTTATCTAGTGTAGCTGCTCCACCAGAGCAGTGAATCTAGTTTTCAGGGCCATGCTGGGGCCATATTAAACTGAATGCCAGGAAACCTGGAGTTGCATCTCAGAAAACTGCCACCTATTCAAGACGGTGCAAATGCCTTTCAGGTTACCAACCTTAGCAAACATGGTTCGTCAGTGGCCCCTAAAGACTGCTTTCCCAGCTTTTGCAATGCACTTCGGTTCTTACAATTTGAAGAAAAAACATCGCAATTCCCTCTGGGTATAAACCCAAATGTCAGTCACAAGGGGGCATTTTAATTTACTCCTTTCAAAACAAAGGGAATGGATATAATTAACAATCAACATGAGAATCAGCCCCTCATTTAGGAAAGAGAGATTCCAAGAAAGCCTCACAGGCTGATTTTTGGACCAGATTGACTTCATCCGAATCTCTCTAGCAGCCATCCAAATCATTTTATGCCAGGTAAGCAAACCTTCCCCAGAGTTCACATAAATTATCTCACAATGCTGAAATCAAGCTCTTTCCTCATTGCTTCCTCTTAGCAGTGCTGTTTATAAGAAATGGAAACAGCTTTGAGCTGACTGGGGCGAGAGAGGGAGGGAGAGAGGGAGGGAGCAGGGCGGGAGACACATAAATAACACTGCTTCTCATAGCTGGAGCTGTAGGATATTTGTTATGCTGAGTCATTTATAGGCAGACGTTTGTATTCTCAACCATATCTTACCCTTGCAAGATTTTTGGCAGGAAACAGATCTACACAGCAGTGAGAAGGGATGCCTGTTCAGAACACATTCCTCATTGCTGCTTCAGCTTCTCTCTAGCATGTCTCTCTAGTTGTTTCTGGAATCATATACACACAAAAGAAGTAATGATGTTATTGATCATCCAGAAAAAGGAGAGACCCCAACACCTTCGTTAGGCCAACTTGAAGTAGACCGAACTGGGAGAGCACTTTTCTAAGCATTCTTCATAGAAAGGAAGGGAGGGATAAATTATGGTGCTTAAGTCCTGCACATTAGAAACCTACACAGAGCATGTGAATAATTAATTCATTAAAGTTCTAATACATTGTTCTCCAAATATATCTCTAGACAGCAGGGCCATTGCTACTCCATTTTAGGAAGCTGGTTTAACGGCATGTTTAACATCTGGATCCTATCTACTTAAATGTCTCTATACCTTGCAATTAATTTGCTAGTCATAAATTAACATCCTTGAATTGCTGCCTGCGTGATTTTCAACAAAGAGACAAAATTTCATTGGACTGGAAGAGGGAGAATTCTATTTTATCCATGCAAAGTGGGATTTTATGTCATCAAATCATAGGCCCAGATATTTGTGGTTGGCTTGACCAACAGAACATACCTGAAGATGAAGAAGCTTGATTTAGAGCAGGAACTTCACTATACCGGTATTGCAACTTCTGGCCAAATTTTTTTATCTGCAGCATATATTTTCAACCATTTGCAGCATATGTGGATTTTAGGGAAACCTTTAATCTGATACCAAAATTCTATTACAGAAAAAGGTTAAGAACTCTACTATTCTTAAATAGCCGTTCCTACTGTTAGGTAAATGTTATGACAACCCAAAAGTTCAAGTACGATGTAGTCTTGTCAGATAGTTCTCCACGTTCAATCATTACAGGAAATGGGGTAAAACAAGATATCCTTTTAATCTTTATTTTTATTTAATAGTCATATATCATATATTTTATATAATATTATAATACACAGTATATTATAAATAATGTAACATGTAATATTTTATTCATATGCAGGGGTTAGAGTATCATGGTCTGAAATATATGAATACATTAACTATTTTGCTTTACACTGACGATCTTTTTAGATCTTGTTAGTTGGTTTTTTAGTTTTAGGAGAGTCCCTTTAGATCAGTGGTTCTCAACCTTTTTAATGCCGCAACCCCCAACCGGTCATAAGTTGAGGACTACTCAACTGGTCGTAAGTCGAGGACTACTCAACTGATGCAGCACCGTTTGCAGAATGGGACTTTTGGCGGGCTCAGCAGGGCAGAGACAGCCTGGACAATTCCTATTGGCTTTTGAAAGCCAATAGAATTAGACTCTATTCAAGAGAGTCTATTCTATTGGCTTTCAAAAGCCAATAGAATAAAAGGGAGTAGCACAGCTAAGGAAAAGAGGGAAAAAATGGTGGACTGCGTTGTTTGGCGATCCCCGTGAAATGGTCGTTCGACCCCAAATGGGGTCCCGACCCACAGATTGAGAACCACTGCTTTAGATCCTTGACCAACACTGCAAAGATGAGCTGGCAGTTTATTTATTTATTAAAATGTCACAAAACAAAAAACAAAAGTGGCAGAGATAACAAACCCAAATGGGAATAAAGAAAAACAGAAGAACAGGGGTGGGGGGAGTTCAGTCATGGTTGCTGTGCCTGGGCACAGAGCCAGGGCTTCAGGGCCCTTTCAAATACCAGTAGGGCGGGCCCTTCAAATCTTAGGGAGAACCTCATTCTATAGGCCAAGTGCTACTACAGAGAAGGCACATTTTTAGGCTCACAACAGGCAACAATGTTTAATTGAAGGAACTGGGAGAGCACCAGCCCTGCCAGATCAGATTAATCAGACAGGTACAATGGACAGTCCCTCAAATAACCAGGCCCTGCACCAGGGGTCTTCAAACTTGGCCCTTTTATGACTTTGCTGGCTGAGGAATTCTGGGAGTTGAAGTCCACAAATCATAAAAAGGCCAAGTTTGAAGACCCCTGCCCTACGCCATGTAGGCCTTTATAGGTACTGATCAGTATCTTGAATTGCACCCAAAAGCAAACTGGCAACCAGTGCAACTTGTAAAGCAGAGATGTCACGTAGAAATACTGAATCATGGCTATCGTTGCCCATGCTGGAAAGAAAGAAAGAAAGAAAGAAAGAAAGAAAGAAAGAAAGAAAGAAAGAAAGAAAGAAAGAAAGAAAGAAAGAAAGAAAGAAAATATCTTCCAACACACTTCCAAGATTCTGAACTGGTATAAAGATAACCACAACAACATACAATAGATCAGGTAAAATGTTTCAAGTTTCAAGACATTGTTCTTCTTGACAGGAAAACTATATATATGCCAATTATACTAATTCCAAGCTATAAAACAATTTTATAACAATCTGAAATTTCATTGGATGTACGGGATAATTTTAATTAGTCCATCTTCAAATTATTGATGCTGAAATTCAGGACACAACGTGTATATGAGATTCAACTGCACTTTTATTGTAACTTTAGACCCTTGAAAAAGTAAAATTAACTTTTTTTTATTTTTATTCCTAAACACACTTCTGAGATTAGAAGCTGGACTACTGATAGCAGCATCTGTGAGAGATGGGCGGGGCGATGGTGGAATAAAGGATGACAGGATAATGCAAATAGCATTGCAGCACTGTGATGCAAGCCTGGGTCAAGCCCAGGTTTTTATGTCTGTGCCCCAAAGCAGGAAGGGCTTGCCAATACCACTGGTGTCTGAGAATCAAAGCCAAAGTTTTATTGTAAATAAATATAATTAATTAATAAATTAATATTGTTTATTTAGTTGTTTTGCTTGGTGGAAGCTTAACTCCTCTAAGCTGGGTGTCACTAATAGTATACGGCAATGACAGGTCAAAGTGATAGAAGAATAATTACAGGCAAACTGTTCTCCTATTGCTTTTGGCATGAGCATCTACTATTGTCAGTATGTGATGTAAGGCAAAACGTGTAACCTAATAGTAGATATGGGATATGTTCACATTCAAAAGAGATTTGAAGATTTATTAACTCCCCCAGCTACCAAGAATCCTCATCCTGATATTCAGCCCTAGGAACATCCATAACCAATTGCACCCCGAGGGCAAAGATAACCCTCTTCCCCCAAGTGGCCTCAAGAGCTCTCACAGAGAGTACTAACTGACCAGATGACTGCAAAGAAATACAATCCTTCCATCTCCCTCCCTCCTAAAAAAAATCCATCCAGTACCTATTCTCCATCCCTCCCCCGCCCAGTCTCAACTATCAGTACCTATTCTCCATCCTCCCCCCACACCATCACAACTGATGAAGCTTCTTGGATAAGAAATGAAACATTTTGTTCTTCTCACTCATGGAAAAAACAGTCTAGTTGCCTTTTGAAAAAGCACCTTTGAGTTCCACCCTGGGTATTTTTAGAGAATCGATGCAGTAAATAATAAGCCACCCTCACTCGGGATCTGCTTGTGCAAATCAGGTGAAACTAGAACAGTTTACATGCCATTTTTTACACTGGGAATATTGTTTTGAATTTGGTAAAGATTAATCCAATCTTTATTTTAAAAATGCCTAAGCCAGGCATGGTATATAAAATGTGGACATAGTATAGACTTGTGTAAGGGCGTTGCAATGTTGGCATTATTCATTTTTATTGTCTTTGCTAAAAAAATAACCAGCATGGATTTTTGTCTTTTTTCCTGGTGAGAGAAAGCCCGTATCCCATGTAATGTAAAGTTAGGGTTGAGGGATTTTTATACTGCTTAACTGGCTTAGATTTGTACTTCCTTCAACTGAACTGCATTTGCCACTGGTTGATCACTCACCCTATGTAAAGTGAACCTTCTAGAACTCTTCACAGACACACTTATTTTTTTTTATCATTGTGAACAGTTCATCACAGTCCTTCACTTGACACACACACACCTGAAGCCCTTATAAACAGAAGAAAACTGATACTGATTTCTGCTGAAGATGTTACCTAGCCTGGTAATGAAATGTTCAGAAACCAAACTACAAGCTCAGAGAACAAGCCTTCACCCTCAATAGTTCATCTTTCTGAAAATAGTGAAACTGCAAACAATCACTTTCTGTGGTTGCCAAACTAGGAATCTGGTTTCAGAGGATCCAGAATAGTTTATACATGGGGTAGAAAATCCAAACAACATGCAAATAATTGTATCTTCATCTAAAATTGACTTCCAAGTATTTTCCATATTGTAATTTATATTATTCATGTTTAATGTTTTTAAGAAAATGGACGTTTTAGCCCAAATGACAATTCTCTCTTCCCGTCACCCCCACAGATATCTAATTACTCCCTTCCTCCTTCTCTCCTGTGTGTGTGTATATTTGTATCTATGTGTGTTTTTGGAGATATCACAAATAAATTTTTTTCAATGCTTCAAAACAGAAACTTGAGAGTTAGATTAGAATATCCACAAACCGGGAAAACGTTGAGTTCTAGTCCCACCTTAGCCATGAAAACCGGCTGGGTGACTTTGAGGCAGTCACTCTCTCTCGCCCAACATACCTCACAAGGTTGTTGTGGGAAAAATAGGAGAAGGAAGGAGTATTAAGTGTATTTGCTGCCTTGACTTACTTGTAAAGTAATCAACGTGGGATAAAAATCTAATATTCATGTGAAGGAAAAATATGGCTCTGCATTTCTGCCTCCACTTATGAAATGAATGGCAGCACTGTAAATATGGCTCTACAGAAATGCCCACAGTGTATACACTTTTGATGCAGAACCTCTTTACAACTAACCTGCCCTTTTAAGCAAACGTTGTGATAGTGCTTTCTAATCCAGGTATGGGAATAATCTGAAACAAGTTCTTCTTTGAACTGAGTTCGGCTGCTTTCACAATAGAAATGATTAGTAGTGATAACAGACAAATAAATAAACATATCCTTACAGTAATTTTGATAATAATATAACAGTATTCACACCATTGTAACATAGTACCCGTCTGGGAAGAAGGATACTTTTGTTTTTATTCAATTTTTTAGGGATTGTTGTGAGCTTCCTAGAGTCATTGAATGATATAAGTCCTGCAAATAAGGAAATAAACTGTGATGCACAGAAACCTATTTCTCAAAAAAAGAGCTAGCTTCTATGCTGTCTTCTGTCAAGTGCAAAGCCACCAATCCATTGTGCTCAAAGGCAGGCCATGATGCTTCAAAAGAAAAAATGCAAATAAAGCAAAGCTAGAATAAGACTAACTTCCTTCTGATGAGCCGCAAGTGAAATGTCAGGTTACAGTTAATCAAGCGATATGCAACCCTAACAGAGCTGACTTGATGAAACTATTACTTTTTGACCTCCTTTTCAGGATGCCTCGGCCATCATTTTGATAGTGCTGTGGTTTGTGCCATGTGACCTTTATTTTTATTTCTTTCTTCAACCGGTATGGCTGTCCATCTCAAGCAAGTGGTTCTAGGTGGTAAGCAATCATGAAATCAACTAAAAACCAATTTACAGGAACAGTACAAAAAAGAAAAATTAAATACATAGGGCAGCTGAGAAATTTGATAATCCAATATAGGTTTTAGTCCTTCTTCTGGACAAGCCCTTCCTTCCTTCCTTCCTTCCTTCCTTCCTTCCTTCCTTCCTTCCTTCCTTCCTTCCTTCCTTCCTTCCGTCCGTCCTTCCTTCCTTCCTTCCTTCCTTCCTTCTTTCTTTCTTTCTTTCTTTTTCTTTCTTTCATAGATATACTGCCCAATTCCTAGCCACTCTGGGTGGTTCACGAAGTAAAAAACACAGAAGGAAATAGTAATAAAACCATTAAAGACAACTGGACAAAAAGATAACAAAAGGCAGTAGTAATGAAAATATGCATACACTGCTTAGAAGAGTCTTGGATCAGCCTAATTAAAAGCCAGGGCAGATAGCCAAGGCTTAAGGCCCTGCAAATTGTCAGTAGAGCTGCCTGAATTTAATACCAAATCATAGGAAGGAACAATACCTACTTGAGACATACATTTACACGGATTCAGATAGCAGACAGCAGCTGAGGAATGAATGAAAGACAGGATGTGTTCCTAATTCTCCCCACCCCTACTCTACAAGAAAGTGAAAAAAGAGAAGGTATTTATTTGTGATGAACCGGCCTAATTAGAAAAGAACACGTGTGGGAGAACAACACAGTTCATCTTGCCCCTATATGAATCTTCTGGGTTTAGGCAGTAGATCTGTGGCTGCAAATGAATTTTAAAAAACATGGCTAAAATAATCAAACTGTATAGTTATTAAAATAAGGTCTTACTGCTTCTAGGCAAGGCCTGAAGGTATAATATTTTATTACACATGCTTTAAATTTGTACTTCCTCTTTAGTCAGATTACACACACACTGGGAATCCAGTAAGTTATAAATTCATATTCCCATCTTTGCTTGACAGGTGTGTATTAAGGATGAAAGGATGCCATAATAATTGCATCGGACGCGTCACCAGGAAACCATGCCCACCCCATTGCCGGCAATGGCAAAAAAGCTCCGATACGTTGCGCAATGTCACGTGATGTCGCAAATTTGATATTTCTGAATTAGACAGTAACAAGAATAGATTGTACTAAATCCATTTGCTTTCACCTATCTTTTCTATCATGATAGTCAAGTGATTTCCTGGAAAGGGAATCCATTATGTAAGTAATGTGTAATGTGAGTAATGTGTAGTCCATAGTCCAGTATCTTTGAAAGTTGCTGTGGCTAGATATATTTTGCCACTGTTCCCTAACCTTGAGACTTCAAGATAATACGCCGCATTTCTTATATTTTGCTTATGTTATATTTATTTTTGTGCATATGACTCCAACATGAAATGGAGATGGGATCAAACAGCTTCCCCAAAATCATCTGAATTCACTCCAAGTTCATATTTAGGGCATCCTGGGGAAAGGATAATGGAGCACTGGATGTTCAGATACATATGCCAACTTGCATCCTCTGAGCACACTGAGATGGTCAGGATCCCAACAGAGTCCCAGAAGTTTGGAAGTGTGGGAAGTCAGCCCCCCCACCAGAGAAGGAAATATTAAAAGGGCAGAATATTATATTTCTTCAAAGGATCTTAAAGAGGCAGAAAAGCATGCCAGTTTTTCTTAATAGCCCCAAGTCTCCTTCCCCAAGCAGAAACCAGCTCTGTAGAAATGCAGATGTAAATAATCCATTCAGGAAGGTTGTAGCCCTCCAGCTAGAAGCTTAGGAAGACAAAGAAACCTAAAATCTACATACCCCACCCAAACTCTAGGACAGGACATAATAGGATTAACCCATAGATGCCAAAAGGGCACACTCAGATTCAGGTCAAAGTGCATGACACAGGAAATACAAAGCCTCAAACAGGAACAGAAAATAACTCCAAACAAAAGTCCAAGAGGGTATGAAACCCACTCCCTACTACATGTGGGCTCTCTTTTCTTCCAGAGCCATCTTCCTGTCTGGCTTTCCTCTTCAATAAACTGCAACTTTCTTTCTAAAGTAGTCGCCATGTTGTTTATTCCCAGCTTGGACTGAACCATAAAGTCTTCATCAGAAGGAACACTGGATTAGGAAGGGTGATGTGTGTGTGTGTGTGTGTGTGTGTGTGTGTGTGTGTGTGTGCGCATGCAGTGTGGCATTCTCTGTAAGATTCCTTCTTAGAACTTAGTAGAGAAAACATATGGACTGATTGGATCCTGCAGGTTTTTTATTGGAGAACTGGATCCTCCTAGTCTGGTTCTCCCTCCTCCCACTGTGCTGACTATACTTTTACTCCCCAGTTTTTTTAACCTTGTTTTTCCTTTTCCTCCTTGCCAATGCTGCCTGCTTATAGCCCATATCCTCCCCATTCCACTGAACCCCACTGAGCCTCCATACAATGCTCTATGAAGAGCACCCCTGAGCCAAAGCCAAGCAAGTGCCATACCCTTGGAGAAATAAACTTATTTCATAAACCGTTAAGAGTTCAAAGGGGTTCTTTAGGCTGAGTCCAGTCCTTGATTTCTGCAGGAATCCAGATAAAAGTGTCACCGGCTTTGGAGAGTATTCCAGCCTCTGCTTAAAGGCAACCAGCAAGTGGGAAAGGCTGCTTCCAGCAATGGCAATCGACTTCTGAGCCAAGCTGACATGACCCTAAAGAGAACTTTGTCCATGTTTAGGAAAAGAGTTATTATATTTGGGGAGGGGCTTCTTTGTTTTCTGTATATGGCAACCTTTTCCCAAGAGAGCCTATTGAGACGAGAACCCATGCATATTCTTCTACATACTGGAATGGCAATTTCCCCCCCCCCCCCAAACTGGTGCTTTTCTGCTTGGGGTGCAGCACATGAGATCCCGAGTAGAGATTATGGGTTTTGTAGTCTGGCACAACTGGAAGGGGGTGGTTTTGGGATGGAAGCATGGAGCATTCTTAAGACAGCCTCAGATGTTTCAGCTGCATCCCAGGCTCACGTAGCTCTGGCATTGGGCAATTATCCTGGAGCTCCATTAAATGAAAAATTAATTTATGAGGTCCTCCTCAAATAAAGTAACTTCGTTTAGTTCAAGGTTGGGGAGTAAATAAATACGCCGTTTTGTTTCCATAGTTTTGAAGCTATAAATTATAGGATATCTCAAACACTTGGTGGACTTTGACCCCGAAAACCTGTATGTTCCAAACATTATGTCTGCCTTGTGGTTTTTAATTGAAGCACAACTGTGATCCTCTCCAACTGCTCACGATCCTGGAGAGGGTGAGGGGATGGGCTGAGACCCACAGCTCGAAAATAACTAACGTTAACAGTTAAAGGAGATCACAACTCATTTGAGCACGATTCAACCCTACGTTTTCAAGGCAGGCTGGATTTCAGGCCATTCCAACAGGCAGGGGCTGCCGTTAGGATGGTTTACGTGTGCGTGGGCGTCGGGCTGGCAGCAAAAGATTTGCGGAGCCCTGAGAACGATCCACGTGCTCCGGCTTTTGCGTTCCAAAATAAGAACCCGTGTTTTCTTCCTCTTCTCCTTCGTCCAATGTAACCAACACGCCGCCAAAGTTTGAGAAAGGGGCGGGGAAGAGAACTCGGACTTCCCCTCCCGCCGCTGGTTTTCAATTGCCTGATTTCTCAGAAATCAGGCTCCGCTAAACAGCCGCCTGCCTCGAAGCGCTGATTGGCCGCGGTGCAAGGCTTCCGGAGCGCTGATTGGTTAAGCTGGCCGCACTCGTGTGCCCGCCGGGGGGGATTCCCGGCGACCTGTAGAATAATATAGGCGTCTCCTGGACAGCCGCCTGCAGAAGCCGGGAGTGTCTTGGACCGAGCAGAGCTGGAGCCTGCGCGGGAAGACGCAGTCGGTCGCTCGGGTGCTGTTGAAGGGTGTGAGCCTACATCAAGTTCTGCAAGGTGGGTCGCGGGTCAGCTGCTGGCGGCATCGCGCTAAATCGAGGCGGGCGCGGTGCAGTTCTGTGCAAGTCCCACTGGGCACCCTCACCTGGATAACTTTCATCCACCGGAGCACAGTTGCGTGGTCTCGCAGGGATGAGGCGGTGGGGTGGCAGAAGCGCTCTGAAGTGCACCGAGGCTAGGATCGGAGGTTCAAGTAGATTCGCCGGGGTTTATTTGCAGATTATAATTCTTCTAGCGCTGCGATGAAGTGCAGGTCCGCTTTCCGCATTAGCCCCTTTTTAGACGGGGAGAAATGTCGTTTGGAGACATCCGAAGCGGTTAGCCGTTTGCAGTAAGAATTTCTTTAAAAACTTCCTGGCCAGTTGTGACCTACTCCGGGGGCCGAGAGATTACCTCGTTGCAAAGCGCCTTCAAGGATGGAAATGTTCTCAAAGTACCCGGGGTGGGTGGGTGGGTGGGTGGGTGCGGTGACTTCTAGTCCCGCCATAGGCAAGAGTGTTGGCTGGGTGAGTTTGAGCCAGTCCGTCTGTCTCAGCCCAACCTACCTCACAGGGTGGTTGTTCTGGAGAACATAGGTGGAGGAAGGAATATTCGTCGCCTTGAAGTTCTTTATAAAAAAAATAATAAAAGGCGGGTTATAAAGAAATAAATAAAACGTATCCCTACCAGTTGAGACCGAGGAGTCGGGGGAAGCGAGCGAGGGCCCCTGCGGTGTTTGCAGAAGCGCGCGCGCATAGCGGCTTCAGTAGAATTTAGCGCAAGGTGCAGTCAGCGCTCCGGTTACTCTCGGTAAGGGATCTCTGGCGAAGTGAGAGGCGAACGTGTTGTGTTTTATTTTTAAATTGCAACAGTAATCGTTTTATTCTCAAAGTTGCAAAAAAAAAAAGTTAGTGGCTTGGGTCCACCCTCTTTCTATCCGCGTTTTGCCACAGAGAATGTTGTGACCCGTGATTTACAGTAAATGGGTGGTGTTGCTTCTTTTGTTGTTTGGACCAGGAAGTAGAGCTTGGAGAGAGAGAAGAGACAGAAGGGGGGGGTGAGGAGGGGAAGGCCAGTTGTTAGCTCTGTATCTCTTGAGTGCTGTCCAGAAGTTGCAAAGGAAAAAGGAATTCTAAAACAAATCGGAATCTTGGAAAGGATTTTGGAAAAGACTAGATAAAGGAATAGAGATATCCAGTAAGTTGTATTCTTGAATCCTTTGCAAGGATGAATACAATTGTAGTGGAACAGCAGAATCAGAAACAGACCAAGATTGTGCTTTACTGATAACCCCCCATTGAATTCAGCATAGAAGTTTTTTCATGGAAGTAAATACATGATTTGCAGGTGTCAGCCTTAAACTTCTTAGACAGAGCAAATGCATGGAGCAGATAGTTTTGCTTCTGCAACAAGCGCATGAAAGTGCAAGAATGCCTTTGCTTCACTCTTTGGAAATACCCTTTGCACCAGAGCCATGGGAGAACAGTGCTACACGGAGGAATATGCTTTGCAACAAGGAATCTGGACACCAGCCAGAGCTGAATTACAAGCTTGAATTGGCTTGGGGTAGGGAGATTTGTAAGTCCATGTTACTATATCCCTAGTATTAGTTGGAACATAGAAGATTCAAAAGGCTGGTTGAAAACCTCTAGAAAGCAGTAGATACTCTTGACCTTTTTCTTCATAAATGCTCTTGTTAAGGATTTAAACAATAAAGATGAGATCCTCTTTATTAAAGTTGAACTAATTAGTCTTTTCCCCTGAATGAGTTTATACAGTCTGAAACTACCTGGCCCCAATCCAAATCTTGCAAACAGGAAATCATCAAGCCTTGACAACATTCCTAGTGCAGGATCTCATGCTGTTTTATAAAATTTCCCCTAAGAGTAAGGGCCATTTTCAGTCCTGACTCTTACTACCACACATAAAGGCATTCTGCATCTGTTAGGCATTTCAGGGAAAGTTCACTAGCTAGAAATATCATTAAGCTTAAAAAGAGTTGTCCAAACAGAATATTTAGGAGGTAATGGATCCAGAGGGCAATGTGATGAAAGCAGTGGTGGGATTCAGCCAGTTTGCACCAGTGGTGGGATTCAGCCGGTTTGCACCAGTAGCTAATTTTTTGTTCCCAGGCCCAGAATGGACTGGACAGGTTGTTCACATATTTGAATCCCATCACTGGATGAAAGCCGCACTGAGGTGTGATCCAAGCCATACCTGTTTTATAGATGAGCATCATGAAAAAAAAAATGGAACTTCCGGTACATTTTTGTCATTCTTACAAAAGCAGAAACCTCCTGTGGACACCAACATGCAGACAGTGCAATCACCCTGCAAGTCCCCTCCCTCCCAAAACCAGGATAGCATACAGTGGTGGCAAACCTATGGCACGGGTGCCAGAGGCGGCACTCAGAGCCCTCTCTGTGGGCATGCACGTCGTCGCCCCAGTCCTAGGCCTTCAGCTGGGTTTTTTCGTTTTAGGCCTCTTGCTGCCATGTGCAAAAAAAAAAGGTTCAATCAATCAATTTCAACTTGGGGGAAAAAAAAGATCTTGCAAAGTTGGAATTGATTGATTGAACTTTTTAGTCCCAACTTTTTAGTCCCACCCAGTCTGCCGTTACCACTGCAGCCACGCCTACCCAATGGGCCACACCTATCTGGTACTAGACATGGGTCTAAGTGGGGTTTCGGTTGCAGTTTGGGCACTCAGTCTCTAAAAGGCTTACCATCACTGGCATAAGGAGTTTTATTAGAGCTGGGGAGACTCACTGGATGACTGGGCAACAGTTTCTGGAGGGAATTGTGTGCCTGCATTCTTCCTATGTATATATGAGATCTAGTCAGGGTATTTGATGATCTGATTCTGTGCCATATATTGTACCCTAAAAAGCTGTGCCAATGCATCCAGGATGGGGAAAAAAATCTCATTTGTAAAAGATTTGCTAGTTGTTTGGAAATCACTGGGGGGGGGGGAAGGGCAAGATGGAAGCAAGCCATTTCCACTTACCTTTTGCAAATGAAAATTATTTTCTTAGCTTTTATTTTTAAAGTTATCTGTATGAATAGTTTGTGTTCAGCTTGGTCTGACAGTGCCTTCTGAAAATTAAGTAGTTGTTCCATGAAGAAGTATTTCCAGTTTGGTTTTCATCCAAGCTATAAACATTTTATAACTGATCAATGGCTGTAGCCACCAATAGTCAGTTAAATTTGTAGCATCCTTAAGAAGTGATGCTTCAAGAAAAGAACTGTACTATATCAAAAATATTAAGAACCTGGGATAGGCAAATGTTAATAATAATAATAATAAATATAATTATTAGATTTATATCCCATTAAGTAGATCCCATATGACCATCTAAGTGACTCTGGGCAGTTTCCAGATTAAAAGTCATAAAACCATATAAAAAGACTCAATTAAAATAGAATTAAAACAGAATGAGAAACAAATTCAAAGTAAAAGATAAATTAAAAGACAGAGAGAATGCCCTCAAGGCACCAACCATTCCAAGGTTGTATGGTATGAATTATATGTAATCCCGAGGTGAACATGCCTAGATTCCTACTTCCTATTTTCCCACAACAATCCACAACAATCCTGTGAGGTGGGTTGAACTGAGAGAGAGTGACTGGCCCAAAGTCACCAATGGCTTTCATGCCTAAGGCGGGAGTAGAATTCAGTCTCCTGACTTCTAGGCCAGTATCTTGACCACTAACCAGATTGTCTTTTTTACAGTATCATGTAAAAGCAACATAACAGTGTAATACTCACAATGTGATGATACTATTAAGCTTTTTCTTAGGATCTTGTATTCTGTGAAGCACTGTACAGACAGATGGTGTTGCATGAATAAAAAAACACTGCTTTCTTTATAGGTAAATTAGAGAAAAACAGATTTCAATAAGCAATTTTGGGGTTACAATATGAGCTATTCTGGTCTCCATGATATTCCTACAAGTTAGAGATTTTGTCTTGTGCTTACAATTCCTGGTTTTTTTTCTTTTTTAGAGCCAAAATGCCACAAAGGATGCGCATGAGACCTTGGCTGGAAATGCAGATTAATTCAAATAAAATTCCTGGGCTTCATTGGCTCGATAAGGTACAGAAAACTTTATTCATGTACTGTCTTTCAAAAGGCTATCTTTGTGTACTTTTCTTGCTTCAAGTTTAAAACAAGGTTATTATAGAAAATGAAACATTATAGTGAAGAAAGTAGTGAGGCTTGTTGACTACTTTCCTCACTGTAACTATCATAGAAAAAAAGTGCCATAGGAAAGGAGCAAAAATATTGAAAAGAAATTGAGAATGAAAATTGAATAAATGTTGATGTTAACTTGATAATATGCTCTTGTGCTTTTCTAGCTTTTTAAAATTCCAAATAGTTGAGATATGTAAGAGATTCAGGCACAGCTAACAAGCCCATTTCTCTGTGGTTAAGGCTATGTCCAGAATATTTACATTTGTTCTAGTAAACTCTAGGGCAGTGGTGGCGAACCTGTGGCACGGGTGCCAGAGGCAGCACTCAGAGCCCTCTCTGTGGGCACGCACACCCGTTGCCCCAGTCCTAGGCCTTCAGCTGGGTTTTATAAAACCTTTTTGCTTTAAGCCTCCGTGTACAAAAAAAAAAAAAAGGTTCAATCAGTCAATTTCAACTTCTCACAAAAAAAAGATCTTGCAAAGTTGGAATTGATTGACTGAACTTTTTAGTCCCACCCAGTCTGCTGTTACCACTGCAGCCACGCCCACCCAATGGGCCACACCCACCCAATGGGCCACACCCACCTGGCACCTGACGATGCATAAGTGGGTTTTGGGTTGCAGTTTGGGCACTCGCTCTCTAAAAGGTTCGCCATCACTGCTCTAGGGAAAGAAATCAATATGTCTTTGTTTATTTTGTTTTATACAACACCTGGTTCTGAAATGCTACGCTATTAAATTGGAGGCTCTATACCAGGGGTTCTCAACCTTGGCAACTTTAAGACTTGTGGATTTCCTCAGCCAGCTGGCTGAGGAATTCTGGGAGTTGAAGTCCACAAGTCTTAAAGTTGCCAAGGTTGAGAACCCCTGCTCTATACAATAGACAAGGTAAATGCTACACAAAATAAAGCATCAGAAATGTAGGGTTGTCTACTACTTGGTTAATTCACAGGTCAGGGATTGTTTTTCATTTTCAGCTTTCTACCATTTTTCTTGATTTTTGTTTCCTCTGGGCATTTCAGTGATGCTTATTCAGGACTGTATTTTTTTTCAATTGCAGAAAGAGAAAAAGTTCCAGATCCCTTGGAAACATGCCGCTAAGCATGGGTGGGAACTGGAAAAAGATGCCTGCCTGTTCAAAAACTGGGCTGTTCATACCGGTATGTACTATGTATGTGCTGTTTTGTTCTGGTGATAGAGAAACTTTTCTGGAGACTCATACGGTTACCATATTTGGGGAAGGAATCATCATATTAATGCTAGCCAAAAGGTTCCCTTTTCCTTCCCTCCCTCTTTAGGCAAAGAGTTTTTAGTTCCTTCCTTGAGTTCTGTGGTCAGTATACTAATAGGGTGTTGCATGCTGTTAAAAATTTGTTTCAGAATGCCCCAACAAGCTCAGTACCTTCTTAAATCATGCAACATTTTTTAGGCTTGCATGGAAGTCTAACAAAGAATGAGCCTCTTTAAACACTTCCTCTAAATCAGTGTTTCTCAACCTTGACAATTTTAAGGCATGTGGACTTCAACTCCCAGAATTCCACAGCCAACAATGCTGGCTGTGGAATTCTGGGAGTTGAAGTCCACATGCCTTAAAATTGTCAAGGTTGAGAAACACTGTTCTAAATAGTTTTTCAAGCAAGTATAACTCCAGCATTTACTAGTCACAGCAACTGGAAAGACACCCCCCCCCCTCAAAAAAAAGAATGTTGATAATATGTTTATGGCCTGCCTATTCATGAGATTGTGCTATTGTATAGTATTTCCATGTCAGAGTTACAAGCTTCCTAAGACTTTTGGCCACCAAGTCTGCATGAATGGTTGATGTGTGAAAAATAGGACAAGTTTTATCACCTTGGGAGATAATGATGGGCTGGTCATTCTCTGTATGTATGTACAGTACTATACTTGTAGTAGGGAGTAGATTTCTGGTTTTGCTGCTAAATACTACATTGGCATGTTGACAAAACCTCTCTTTACAATGAACAGTCAGTTGTTCATTGTGAAGTGTTTATTGAATCTTCCTTAATGTATGTTGTTATAGAAAGGTGATGGTGATAATAGTACAACTGCCTTTTAAACCTTTCTGTATTTTTCTACTTCCCCCCCCCCTTGATTTTTGGTTACCAAAATTGGCTCTTTTTTTTGTAAAAGATTTTTTTTTTTATTTTCAATTTTTCATTACATTCATAAAGAGTACTTCAGATAAAGAATAAAGTAAATTTATACACACAACTTTCGGTATTGCTCACCCATTTCCCCCCAAACCGCATCCACCCTCTAACCTCTTCTCTCACTTCCCCCTTTCCTTCTTCTTCCTCACTCCCCCTCTCCTCCTTCTCCTCAACCTTCCTACTTATTTCTCCCCTTCCTCCTATCTTCTCACTCCAGATGCAGTCCAGGGGAAATAAAATTGGCTCTTGTTATATATTGAAAGACTTTGATATTTTTCAAATGTATGTATTTAATCACAACAACCAATGAAATATCTAGTTGAGGACCATAAAACATTTTCCAGTGACATAAAACTGAAAATACCCAACACCATAATGAAAAGACACACTTGCCAGCAGTCTTCATTAGTGTTTCAGCCCCAATGTCTGGGGGGAAAACCAAGCCTTCAAGGCCTTCAAGAAAGTCATCAGAATCAGGGCCATCTGGACTTAATTTCTGTATCCTTTCACAAGCCGTGATTCACTAGCAATAAATAAATAAGAACTTGTTTATAGAATAGCTAGATATAGTTAGTGTCACATAATCATATATAGCTTGGGACCAGTGGGCTCATTTTGTGATGCCTAACTTCTGATTTCAGTTAATACCTTCAATAACTAAGGTTTGTATATATGAATTACAGTGAACTGTACAGACTGAAAAAATTATTGTCAAGCAAACAGAAGTGACAGTGGGTTCTTCTCAGTATCTTAGTGTAATGAGATTTAGGATCCCATTAGCTGGATGTGGCCTTTACTTTTTTTTTTTTGCATGCCTAGATTTATTTACACCATCTGTCTTTTTACAGGGAGATACAAAGATGGTGATGTAGACCCTGATCCAAAAACATGGAAGGCAAATTTCCGTTGTGCCATGAATTCCTTGCCTGACATTCAAGAAGTGAAGGATCAAAGCATTAGCAGAGGACCCGGTGCTGTTCGAGTCTATAAGATGCTGAAACCCACAGTAAAATTAGATAAAAAAGGTATTACTCAAAACTTACGGATGTGTATTATTTCCAATACTTGTAATATACAATTTGTCACGCATCATCTGCATTTGCAAAATAGCAATTTAGTTGCTTCCCTTAGAAGTTGAAGTTACTTTGTCTGGATCAACTTGAGTGATGGATGGTGAACTAGTTCTGCTCATTTGTAAATTAGATTTATAGAGAATAGCTACATTTTGCTTTCTTGATTATTGACAGCTGTCAATACCAGTCACTGGGAAAATGAGTCATTAGGCGATTATGGGATGAATAGGTAATTTTCCTCAAGTCCTGCTTTTGGATTTTTTCTATCCATTTTTTTTTTTTTTTTTGCTTAAATGGGGGGAAAGGATATGGAATTAGATAGATTGTGTCTTAAGGAAAGGCTTCTTGTTAGGCCTTTAGATTCTCAAAGTTAACAATCAATTCACTAGAAGTACATTCTTGGCAGTAAGAGCTACATAGAATCATTTTCATGACAGCCATAGATTGTCTCATAGCCAGTCTATGGCTATCTTTCTAAGTGTGTGAATTTCTACCGAAATCCATAGAAAAAAATTCCAAGAATGGCTATTGCTTTGTGGCCAAGAAAATTACACTATTGCAAACTTTGAGAAGAAAATATTATAAGATGGATAACACCCGAATTGTGTGGCAGTTGTATTGTCTGTCACCCACTCTCTTTTAAAAAGTGTTTATTCTAAGCCTGTGTTTTTGTTTTGTTTTTTCAAACAGAAAAAAAGTCAAGGTCTCCAAAAAGCAAGAGCCCAAGAAAGGTATGTGTGTATGTGTTTAAAAGATTTATATGGCTGCCCATCCAAAACCAAAACTTGAGGCAATTGGCCACAACAATAATATATCTAGAATTATAAAAATCATAAAACCTATCATAAAAACAATAAAATATGTAAAGCCATCCATACAACATATGTATTTTCTTCAATAGCTTACGTAAAACATGCATGTGAGTTATTAAAAGGGCACAGATTCATGGGTATTTGCAGGGCAGATGTCAAAACCTGCAAGGTGACTGGCCCAACTGTGATAGAAATTGTGCCTGCCATCTTGTAGATTTGAACCCTGCTCTTCCCCTGAACATGCCGCTGTCCAGCTTTCATATAGAGGGTACTTCCTGTCTCTCTGCATCCATTGAAAACCTTCCTATTGACAATATGTTGTGCAAGATGCAAAAAGATGGCTGCTGGCAGAAATCATTCCAGTTGAGGGAAATACCTGTAGTTCTTGACTTACAACCATTCATTTAGTGACCTTTTGAAGTTCCAATGGGGCTGAAAAAAAGTGATTTTTGACTTATTTTTCACACCTAAAATGATTGCAGTAGCTCTGCGATCATGTGATCTATGACAGTTTGCAGCGTCCTGGGATCATATGATCCCCTTTTGAGACCTTCTGAAAAGCAAAGTCAGTGGGGAAACCAGATTCACTTAACAACCGTCTTACTAACTTAACAAGTGCAGTGATCCACTGAACAACTGTGGCAAGAAGGGTCGCAGAATGGGGCAAAAGTCATTTAACAACTGTCTTGCTCAGCAACGGAAATTTTGGGCTAAATTGTGGTCATAAGTCAAGGACTACCTGTAGAGAAGCATTTGGGGATTCACATGACATATCTTTAGTTTCTTGATCAATTTTTTGCACGCCCCATCCGGTCCGTAGAAAAACCTCTCCACGGAACCGGTTCCAGGTGCTTTAAAAGACATACAGTTGACATTTTGCCATAATGAGGTGCTTCATCTTTTGCAGTCCACGGACGATATTAAGGAAGAAGAGACGGTCGAAGCAACAAACAGCATTCAGTTGGCTGATGACCACAGTGGCTATGCACTTCCCAGCTGTGCAGCAGAGGACATGGAAGTGGGGAGCACATTTGGTAAGAAACAATATTAATCAGTTGTGTGGGTCTCGCAAGGAAAAGCCGGGCCTGCTGAGTCCATTTTTCAGCTTGCTTGAGTAAAGAAAAGCTAGGCTTCTCAGGGATGCTTCAGAATTAAGACATTTTTCTTTATTTATTTATTCTACACTGACAAACTCCCTACAAACTATTGGAGAACTTCTTAAAACTAAAGAAAATGAAAAGGTTGGATTTATGTGACTGGCTGAAATGGGGTTGATTAGGTTTGTGGCTGAGTATGTGGTAGGAACTCAGATGTTGAGTTAGCTTTTATGTGAAGTTGCGACCATTGACTTAAGGCTGCAATGTCAGTTATTTGTCTGGGCATAACATCTCATGTTTTATTCATCCTGGGTGGGGAGGGGCTATCAATCGTTTTGTTTGTGTGAAACAAAATGGCTTCTTTAGATTGTAGGACAATCTTAGGGAGAAAAAAAACCTCTCTTGCATTGTAAATCTCATACTTTCAATGGACTTTTTGTAGGTCTTCAGTGTGAATTAAACAGTGATGCCTGGAGGAATTACCCACTGGATGTTCAGGCTCCCGACAGCACAGACAACATGTACAGACTTCAGGTTTCACCCTGCTATTCTTCTTCTGAAGGTTAGTATTTAATTGTTTGGAACCTGTGGACAGCTGATTGATCGTAATTGGATTGAGGAACAAAACTAAGAGAAAGGCAGGATTTAGGTTAGTTCCCACATGGGTTGGAGTTTAACTCCCATAATGCCTTAGATAGGCATGTCAAACTCTCAGGCCCGCGGGCATGCTGAAACCCACGAGGCAAATAATTCATCTCACTGAAACTGAAATTCAGATTAAGGAAGGCTGTTTAGATTATCTGTCTACTCTACTTTCTTTTCAAAAAGTCAAAAAAATTCTGTGTAGTCTTATCTGATGCATTCATTCTTGGTTAGAAATAGGTTTTATAAGGTTTTATAAACTTTTATTTAGTTTACTACTGGCCTAACCCAGTGAAAGCTAAGCCCATGTAAATCTCATTAAGAGAATGGAAATATATACCTAAATCTCTCCTGCTGAAATATAGAGCCCTATATTAAGCCAGTGTGAGCTGAAACAGAGGCATTACTTACATGAGCATAATAAATTATCAAATGCTTTCTTTTAATTTTGTCACTGAGTAGAAATGTGTTATTGTTGATAATAGAAAACTGGAAAACATTTTAGTAAATTGAATTCTGAGATTCATTGGAATTCTGAGATTCATTGGATATGTTCCTTTTCTCTCCCCTTCCTTTCCCTGATGGCTTTTTATAACCTCACAATAACTGATGAAGACGAGGATATTCCACTGTATGATGTAAGACTCTCTCTCTTTCTAAATAATTTTGACATTGTAAATAATTTTGGTTTTGGCATTGGGGCAGTACATAAAGTCTAAGGGCAGTATTCAAAGGGGGTGGGCAGGCATGCAACTCTTGGTTAAGAAGGGATACTTTTTAGGGTGTCTTTTGTTGCTTCTGAAAAATATTAAATCATAAGAATCCACAGGAACGTAAGAATGCACAGGAACATAAGAATGCAGCTGCAATCTTTGTTTTGTAACCTACATCTTAGAAAGGAATTAACTGTTTTTGAATTGAACTAGAAAACAGTTTAGATTATTGATCTCATATTTTTCTTCTCTAGCAGATGTTTACCAGCTCTGAGTGGCACCAAAGCAGCGTTGGTGGAAGAGGGTTCCTGTTAAATGAAGGAAAAGTGTTCAACTTAAGTGAAGCTGCAATGCAGAATCTCTCCCTTGACTTTACTTTGCAAGAGCAAGATACTGGCTTTGACATACCAAAACTAGGTATAAACATTTCACTTCTATCTTCATTCAATTTATAGAAATGTACCTGTCTCATTAGAATAGTACTGAATAACAACTCTCCTTTGTCACATACAGATAGTCTTTGGCTTACGCCCACTAAGCCCATTTTATGACCTTATTACCTATGTTAGGTGAATCACTAAATTTGTTATGTGAATCATTCAATCATTAACCAAATTTGGCTACCCTTCCCAATGATTTTGCTTCCAAATGACAATTCCAGGACCCCAGGATGGCTGCATGCTCACATGATTGTGGGGAATGCTGGCTGCAATGTTCACAGGTGTGAAAACTGGTCATAACTCACTTTTTTTCATTGCCGTTGTAACTTTGAATGGTCATTAAATGAATGGTTGTAAGTTGAGGACTATCTTTATAGGCCCTTTATTCTGATTGTTCTACTCACTAATCTCTTTAGGCCAGCATTATAAAATCATGCATTATCTATTATCATATTTCCCGACCATAACAGGGTTCTGGGAGCTACATGCATTGCATTTCATGGAAGTAGTGCTGATCGGAATTATGATTATACGGGGGGGGGGGGGGCTAAGATCTTCTATCTACTCATGCTTACAGTTTTAGACCTCTATCCCATCTCTTCTAATCTAATGAGAGCTCTGTTGGGGGAGGGAAGAAGATCATCACACCCATATATGATTCTGGCAGTTTTATTGAACTTGTGATGGATTCTCTACTATGTTTTCTAGTGAAACCATATTCTAAACGTTTATTTCTCCTTTTTTTTCCTGCAGAAGTAATTCCACACGACTCAAAATCCAGCGCAGAATACACTTTGTTGGATATTCGACACTTTGTGCCCCCTATATCCTGTGGCATTTAAACCTTTTCATCACTAGGCTTGTACTGCTTTGTTTTGAATGCTATTTGCAGTCTTGACAAATTGATCAGTTATTGATACTCTCCAAGTTTAGAGTGTGAAAAGTCTCACTGATTTATGTACAGTATATGTGTGTAGGAATATCTTTGTGATAAAACTCTACTTTTTGTGCCTAACTACCTTATAAAGCCAATTAAGGGCTTGTTTGCTGCTTCTTTCACTCTGTTCATCTATTAGTAGGGATTAGAGTATAAATAATTTTAAACATGGAGAAAGTAAAAGCAGATGGCTTTTCACTGTTGGTAAATTCATATATATTTTAAGCTCATCCAGAGTATAAGCTTAAAATTACCCCCTTGAAGACTAGTGATGCCCTGAGGATAAGGGGAGGGTAAGGTTTCAACCTGATATTTCTTGATTATCTTTTTTTCTTCAAATTTATGCTGGCCTTTAGTCTGGAACCCTATTTTTCCAAACTGTGAAAACTAGATAGTTGTTTGTTCCATATTATAATTCTTCAACATTTTATTTATAGTACATTCCATTGGTTACTTTAGATTTATCTTAGACAATACCTGCATTACATTTTTTCCCAGTGAAAATATGCTTTGAAGTTGATAGGTGATGTATGGATCATTTGCACTGTGCTGAATATAAGAGGGTTCTATCAACTACACCACACATGAAAGAAAAAAAGATTTGCCAGACTGCTAGGCTGCAGCTTAAATTCTTGTACATTCTTTTTGTTTGTACATATGTTGTTGTACATAAAATTTACAATTACAATTGTTTTAATAAAACTTTTAAACATATAAAAGATTACATATGAAGATATGTTTAATTTTCTTTTTTATTACCTATCGTATTACTGAAAAAGAAATTAGGAAAGTATTTTCTTAGCTTGACTAGAGTTTGACACTGAAGACATTTTCAACTAAAGAAATCTCAATAAATAAAAAGGTGCCAGAACTTAAACACCCGCTTTGCCAACCTACAAGGTTCCATCCAAAAAAGGTGCCGGAACTCCCGTTATTTACTCCTATCCATTTGCATTGAATTAATGAAGTTCCTGCTAGGTTCCATCCAAAAAAGGTGCCAGAACTCCCGTTATTTACTCCTATCCATTTGCATTGAATTAATGAAGTTCCTGCTTAACAGTTGGTTCTCAACTTGCCACAATGGAGCCCAACATTTCTGTTGCTAAGCAAGATAATTTTGCTTCCTTGCCACAGTTGTTAAATGTGTTGGTAAACACAGTTGCTAAGTGAATCTGGCTTTCTCTGACTTTGCTTATCAGAAGGTCGCATCACATGACTCTGGGTCCTGCGACCATTATAAATATGAACCAGTTTGACTGTGACCCATGGGAATGCCACAACCTTGTATGAAAAATGCCATAAGTCATTTTTTTCAGTGCAGTTGGAACTTCAAATGGTCATTGCACTAAGATTACATACATACATAACATATGAGCCGTGGTGGCGCAGTGGTTAGAATTCAGTACTGCAGGCTACTTCTGCAGTTTGAGTCTCACTGGCCTCACTGGCTCAAGGTTGACTCAGCCTTCCATCCTTCCCAGGTCAGTAAAATGAGGACCCAAAGTGTTGGGGGGCAATATGCTGACTCCGTAAACAGCTTAGAGAGGGCTGTAAAGCACTGTGAAACAGTATGAAGTTATCGGTAAAGACTGGATTTTCCACAATTCATTACTCTTTGTTTTGTTCTTGGCAGTATGTGTATAAAGTATAAGCTGCAAACAAAGACAGGTACTATTCACAATAGTTTATGTTAAATCAATGATTCAATGATTTAACTGTTTTGGAAAAAAAATCTCTTTAATCCAAGAGTGATTTTCATTTTGAAAACTGAGATTTCCTACTTCACATTTTTCTATTGATAGCACCTCTTCTGATGTTTGCTTACAAATAAATCCCATTCAACAACAAAAGTTTATTACATTATATTTATACTTTTATTATGTTCACTTTATTATGTTTCACTTTATTATGTAGAATATAATTTGCTTCTATTGCTTCCTGCTAATTATTTGTATTGTAACAAAGTTATCTCCTATATACAGGAAACTACAGGAATTATTGAAAAATTGTGTTGCCATCAAGTCAGTGGCTGCTTATATTATAATCTAGTAGGTCTTCAAAACACAAGTTTTCACACTTTCTTCAACATTTAAATTTCTTTGGACTTGGCACAGAGTACAGGAAAAAGTATAACCTATTTTTGTTCTTTATGATGCAAGCTACCCAGAGTGACCTAGTGAAATGGGCAGCATATAAATTTAAAACAAAAAAAATTATAGACTAGGTTACGGTTATTTCTGCTTAGATTGAGTGCAGATCTCACTGTATCAATTCAAATTATGATTATATCTGAATCCATTCACTGCAGATTTCTAAGCTGATGATTCCATGTCAAGTAAACATATCAAGTAAATCAAATGAAATCTACCGTGTTTCCCCGAAAGTAAGACCTGGTCTCTTTTTTTGCCCCAAAAGAGGCACCAGTTACGTGTCTTTTCCATGGTTTCACCTCACAGCAGCAGCACCGACTGTCAGCCCACTTCTTATGCGGCTGAAGGAAATGCCTCTGCAGCTGAGAATGGAGCTCCAGCCTGCATTTCACCATCAGAGGCTTCCAGAAAGGCCTCTGATGGTGAAATGCAGGCCAGGGGGCACCACAGAAGAAGTGGGCCGGCAAGATGAGGCAGGTGTCAATTGATGGGAGGCTTGGCTGCAACAGTAAGCAGGTGCAGGGTGCGTGGGGCAGCTCCACACCCCCACCTAGCTTGATTTTTAGGCATGCACCTCGCCCCCAAACTAGGGCTTATTTTTGGAGTAGGGCTTATATTAGGCCCACCCCCAAAATCAAGCTAGGATTTATTTTCAGGGAAACACAGTAATATGCCTGCCAAGGTAAGAACGTTGTGAAGATCAGCCATCAATCTTTCAATATAGGATTTCTCAGATTTTCTATTCCTTATGCCCATTGGAAAGGACAAATAAAATCATCAAAACCTTTCATGAAACGGATACAAATGGACCCAGAGCATAGAACAATTATTCCTGAAAAAAATAGCCGATTTTCTGTGGTGAATTTTTATTTTAATCTGCCCATCACTGTTATTTTGTCTGGCAGAATTTAGGAGAAATCTTAGAAACATCTGAAATCCCACTGCAGATCCTGAGCCTCAGCTTGAGAAATGCTGCCTCAATAACTCCCCAGATGTAGTTTGCTGAGAAACACATCTGAGAAATCCATCTGTCTCTTGGAATCCATGAATTGTAGAATCACAGTCAACTTATTCCAGAGTCAAAGGTCAGCAATGGGGAATTCCCAACCTTCTGATCATCCAAGATTTCCAATCTCACAATTTTTTTAAAAAAGTGCTTGGGACAGCTACTTCTTTTATTTATATGCCACCCAATCTCACTATCCAAAGTGACTCTGGGCGGCTTATGGTTTATAATGTTCGCCAGAAAACCAATGGCCAGTCATAATTTATCAATCCTTCTAGAGATGCCTTAGTTTGATTTTTTAATCATGTTTAAATAAAACATGGACATCCGGTAGTTTCCAACACAAAATGCACTATGAAAACAAGAACAAAAGACAAACACTATAAAGCCACATAAGCAACACAGAGAAAACCACCAGTGTTCATTTGTTGCTCATCAAGAAGGGCTTTTTCCTAACACTTTTGTTTCATTCACAAAATAAAACCATTTCTACTCCATAAAGAAAAAAATAATTAGTTTTAGGTCCTTTTCATTATGAGAATCTATCAAAACCACTTTCTTTACTCTGTAATTGAGCCTTTAATTAGGTGTTGCTGTTCAGTCTGGACTACCAAAACTGAGCCCCATTTAGTGAATTAAAAACTGTCCAGTTCAAGCTAGACAAATGAAATATCATTTCCCACAGCAAATACTTCCTGCTCACTAGGGGCTGTTTCCTGTTTGAGACAAAAAATGTTCCTACAACATCAGAGGATTTGTGCAAAGTAATTATTAGGCAGTAGTGCAGGATTTATTATTGGATTGTCCTTTTCATTTAAGAAATCCCCACAAAGTCTTGCTATTGCTTTAAAATGACTCAGGATATGCCTAGAACAAAAGCAGCAAATCGTACATATGGATCAGTGAAGCACTTGCCTGCAGCAAATCAACAAAAATTTCAAGCTTTCCATGATTTAACACTAGCAAACAAGGTACAATCAAGAAAGTGTGTGTGTAAAACAGAATTTGAATGCAAGCTTAAGCTCTCTGCCCATTTTTTTTTTTTAAATAGCTTATGTGCCCAACTGAGTCATTGTTTTCCTTCTGGCTGAAATTAAGAAACCTCAGAATTCCAATGAAAAAGTAAAATAGAACCCACAAGCCTGTCTACCCACAATTCTGCTTTAGGACAAAATTCCCAGTGTGCTATTGTGTCTGTACAAAAAAAGTTTCTAATGCAGAAGAAATTTATTTTCCCATTAAGTAAATCAATGAGTCATGGAAAGTTTGCATGTCATAACTCACTGATTTCCGAACTGAGGAATCCATTTTTTGTTTTCTGCAAAATTCCATAGTTCCTCAGGATACAACTGAAAATCATCATCACAAGCGATTACTACAAAAGAGGTATATAAAACTTCCAAAATCTCTTATACATTTGCAATACACAATGGAAAAATAATATTGTGATTATTGACTTAAACTCCAATATCTGAAAAATCTTTAGAGTCTCTTCTAAAAAGCAACAATGAATATACAACTATACTGTGTGTGTTGCCATTTGGGAACAATAGGTAAAGCAGCAGAGAGAGAGGGAGGGAGGGAGGGAGGGAGAGAGAGAGAGAGAGAGAGAGAGAGAGGGAAAGAGAGAGAGAGAGAGAGAGAGAGAGAGAGAGAGAATTGTTATCTATGTTCTACAGTATATGTATGCAACTTCTGCCCACCCAAGAGGCAAACTCTGCTTTGTACAAGTGACACATCCCAAAGTGAAGTCAGGCCCTGTATTTTGGTGATTTAGGTGATTTAAGAAATAAAATGGATGTCTTAATTAAAATAAGTATTTTGCCCTTTAGTCTGAAATCTAAAAAATTAAATTGATAAGAACAGATACTACACTTGATCTTAGCCAAAAGGCTGAGAAGTGGTGGTGCAGTGGTTAGAATGCAGTGTTGGAGCCCAAAATTTCTCTTGCTAAGCGAGATAATTTTGCTTCATTTGAGGATTTTCCTAGCCACAGTTGTTAAATGAATCACTGCAGTTGTTAAAAACACAGTTGATAAGTGAATCTGGCTTGTCCATTGACTTTGCTTATCAGAAGGTCGCAAAAGATGATCATGTGACACTGCAACCGTCATGAATATGAACCAGATACTAAGCATCTGAAGCTTGACCATGTGACCACGAGAATGCTGCAACAGTTATAAGTATGAAAAATAACATAAGTCACTTTTTTCAGTGCCGTTGGAACTTCAAATGGTCATTAAATGAATGCCTATAAGTTGAAGATTACCTGTACGTTGAAAAGAATGTCAGTAGATCAAGATCTACCAATGTAGGTAGATTATCTAAGGTTCTTTTTCCTTCTGGGTCAGTGCAGTTTATTTGCTGAATTTTCTAAGATTACATACATACATGCATATGAGCCGTAGTGGTGCAGTGGTTAGAATTCAATACTGCAGGCTACTTCTGCTGACTGCTGGCTGCCAGAAGTTCAGCAGTTTGAATCTCACTGGCTCAAGATTGACTCAGCCTTCCATCCTTCCGAAGTCAGTAAAATGAGGACCCATATTGTTGGGGATAATTTGCTGACATTTGTAAACCACTCAGAGAGTGCTTTAAAGCACTATGGGGAAGTATATAAGTTTAAGTCCTATTGCTCTTGCTAAAAAATGCAAAAAAAAGGAGATAAATGTATTGGCCACATGTACACTGGAACAGAGGTCTCCAACCTTTCTCGGTTGGCAGATTGGAGAGAAGGGGGAAGCATTTTATGTGCGTGTGCGTATAAACAGAGCCGTGAGCATGCGTGATGCAAGTGGGGAGGTGCTAGCACCTGCATGACACTCACTAGGACTGCCCCATTTTTTGCCATGTGAGTGCTTGCACCACCCTGTTTTCCCCACGTGGTACCCTGTTTTTTCCCCATTTTTCCCGTGTGCCGCCCGGTTTTCGCTGCACAGCACACTCTTTGCATAGTCGTGGCAGCGCTAGCACAAGTGGGAGTGAGTGCATGCACTGGCCAGCCTGTTCCGTGGCCTGGTGGCCAGAAGGCCATGGCCCAGTAGTGGGCCATGGCCCACAGGTTGGGGACCCCCACAGTGGAAGACCGTGGCAATGAAGGCAGTTTTTTTTCTGAATTCCTACTCTGGAGTCAGGGATCACTCATGCTATGAGAAAGTGGACATGGAGAAATGTCTTCTCAAAACAGTAGGAAAAATGATCATCTGAAAATTGATTGGAAGATCTAGAACTAACAAAAAAGGACATTTTTCACACAGTGTATAATTATTCTGTAAAGTTGATGGCCATTAACCTGGAAATTAAAACAGGATTGGATAAAATGATGAAGGATAGATTCTGTTGAGTCCTTGGCGAAAAGCAGACACGAGAAGCAGTTGTAGTTCTCAGGTTTCCTTTTATTCTGTGTTCAGCTTACAGGTGAAGGCTTCAGCAACGCCCAAAAGCTCCCAGCCTCTTATATAGGCAATTCCCGGGTCAATGTGTTACTTTTCCCGTGCCAGCACCCGCGCATGCGCACAGGCGCTGGCGACAGCCTGTCTGGTCCCGGGCAGCTTGCACCTGCCCGGGACTGCCTGCAAACGCCCCGAGCCCGTTTGCAAGGCTCGGGACATAACACCCCTTTCCCCCGGGCTAAGACTACTACCAACATACAATTATTTCTTGATGCAATGTTCTACTCCCCAGTGCTTCTACTGTTTACTGGCTTTTGTTTGGCCAGCAATGTTATGTAATCCTCTAAGTATTTAGGAGATTTCCTTGCTCTCTGTGACCTTCTCAGCTCTGGGTTTCTGACAGGTGTTCCCTGACTGAGGGGAGACGTGAGCCTGTTCTCCTTATCATGCCTTGGTGCCTTCCAAGGACTGTGCCCCAATGCCTGGCCTGCTCGCTCGCCCACCGGGCTCGTCAGGCCAGGCCTTCTGTCACTTTGTGACCTGGTTGACCTGCTTAGCTGTAGGCCCTTGGGCCCCTTGAAGTGATAGCCACTGCTGGGCGTCTCTGTAGAACCTCCAAGGTCCGTCCAAGACCTGTCAGGAGGCTGTCCATTCCCTAAACCCCGTTCTGTGTCCGGGCTCGTGTGGGTTTCTGTACCTTCCCAAAACTCAGTTACTCCCTGATTTGGGCTAGAGGTGTTGCGGTCGGGACTTGGTTCCTCGACCACCTCCCTGTATGTTTGACCCCCTGTAGGACTTGGGGTAAGGTCAGGCCAACTCTGGGGATTATGTGCCAGCTCTCTTGCGGGGTATGATTTATTGGGATGCTCCCGGGTATCCTCCCTGACTGGAGTACTGTGCTGTGCAGGTGAATAGTGATTGTACCCCCGGGGTGACTCCCTGGCTGGAGTAGGCATGAATGCCTGGTAGTTGGATAGGCTCTTAGAATTCCTGTTTGGGGCACTCGCGGAATCTTGGAATGGGCCGTTTGTGGCTCCATCATTGGAGGTGGGCAGCAGCTCGTGCCCCTCCCTTTGCTCTAAAGGGTCCCCCTCCCCCCTGGAAAAGACCCAGGAGTCTCATCTGAAAGATCCCGCCTAGGGCGGAGTTGGTCGATGTGCCGACGCAGGACACGACCGTTGTCCAGGGCTACCTCGTAGGATAGAGGACCTGTGACCCTGGAAATAGAAGCGGGGACCCATGTATGACCAGGCCCGTAATTGCGAGTCCAAACCGGGGCACCCACAAGTAGTTGTCTAGGTGCCCTAGGATGTGAGGTAGATGAAGGCAGTCTGTCCGGATGCAACCGGTCAAGCTTCGTAGTAAGTTTGCGCCCCCAGCGAAGTTCAGCTGGGCTTCTCCCTGTAGAAGTGGACGGTGTGGTGCGGTAAGAAAGGAGAAAGTCAGCCAACCTGTGATGCCAGTCCCCATAGGTGAGTCTTTTCAAGGCGTCCTTTGTGATGCGGACCATGCGTTCAGCCATACCGTTGGTGGACGGGTGGAAGGGTGCAGACGTGGCATGACGAATCATGTTAGCCTGTAAGAAAGCTTGGAATTCGGAGGAAGTAAATTGAGGGCCGTTGTCAGACACGATGACATCTGGGAGCCCGTGTGCAGCAAAAATCCCCCTCAGTACCTGAATAGTCTTTGCAGTGGTGGTGGATGAGACAGGTACAACCTCAAGCCATTTTGAATGACTGTCAACGAGGACCAAGAAGAACTGGCCCTGAAAGGGCCCAGCGTAGTCAATGTGCACCCTAGACCATGGGGACTGTGTATCCTCCCATCTATGCACAGGAGCTTGGGGCATCTCTGGGCGAGAGCGCTGGCACAGGTGGCATGCATGCACCTTAGCCTCAATGTCCTTATCTAAACCAGGCCACCACAAGTGGCTGCGCGCAAGGGCCTTCATGCGAACAATGCCAGGATGACCCTCGTGGAGGGACTCTAAGATCCTAGTCCTCATTGAGGTGGGAATGACAACTCTGTTTCCCCAAAGCAGACAACCCTGAGAAGTGGACAACTCGTTCCTTTTGGACCAGAAACTCTGAAACTCAGGACTAGGGCAGTGCTCAGGCCATCCAGACAAAACCCAAGAAAGGACACGTGAAAGTGTGTGATCTGTGCCTGTTTCAGCGGCGACATCCCTGGCATTCAGAGGGGACTCGGACAAGGCTTGGATGGATAGAATGTTGACAGCTGGCGCAGAGTCAGCTTCTACTACTGGCAGGGCAATCTACTGAGGCCATCAGCATGGCCCATTTCTTTCCCAGGCTTGTGGAGTAAGGAAAAATCATATGCAGACAGAAAAATAGACCACCTAAGCATTCTAGGGGAAATGATTTGGGGAGTTTGTTTACGTGTGGTAAACAGTCCCAGCAGAGGCTTATGGTCAGTGAAGACCGTGAAATGCCTGCCATACAAGAAATCATGGAATTTTTTAATTCCAGCAACAACAGCCAGAGCCTCCCTGTCTATCTGAGCATAGTTGCGCTCAGCAGAAGACAGTGTTCTGGAGTAATATGCAACAGGAACCTGAGTTCCATCAGACCTGAGGTGGCTCAGGACGGCTCCTACCCCGTAAGGGGAAGCATCACAAGCGATGCACACAGGAAGGGACTCATTGAAGTGTGCAAGTACACTGTTAGAAGTGAGTAAGGCCTTGACCTCATTGAAACTAGCCTCATGTGTTTGTGACCACTGCCACACTGCTTGTTTGTCTAATAGCCTGTGAAGAGGCTCAGCTACACTAGCTTTATGTGGAAGAAAGGAATTGTAGAAATTCAGGAGGCCCAGAAAGGCCTGAAGTTCGGCCTTAGACTTTGGCCTAGGTGCTTCTAAAATGGCAGTTAGTTTGGATTCAGCAGGGTGAATCCCAGCAGCATCAATTTTGAATCCCAGAAATTCAGTAGAAGGCACCCCAATTTTGCATTTGTCTTTTTTGAGCTTGAGGCCTGTTTTCCTGAACCTTAACAGAACAGCCCTTAGCCTTTCAGCTAGAATGTGTGTGGAGTCTCCTGCAATTAAGACATCATCAAAGTAGGGGCAAACCCCCGGTATGCCCCGTAGTGTGTTTTCCATTACGCTTTGGAAAATCCCAGGAGCGACATTCACTCCAAACTGTAGCCTTTTTACCTTAAAGGCTCCCCTGTGGGTCACAATAGTCTGAGCTATAGCAGCATCATCATCAACAGGCAGCTGTTGATACGCTTGAGCTAGGTCAAGCTTTGCAAAAACGCGCCCCCCCTTGAGGGAGGCCAGAATATGACTGACCACAGGAACAGGATAGGCATGTTGCTGCAATGCCTTATTAAGAGTGCATTTGTAGTCAGCACAAAGGTGAATGAGCCCATTTGCCTTTAGAGGCATGACAATGGGGGTCTCCCAAGGGCTGGAATCAACAGGTTCTAGGATTCCCTGTTGGATCAGTTTGTCTAACTCAGTGTCAATTTTACTCTTTAAAGCAAAAGGGACCCTTCTTGCTTTAATTCTAATGGGAGTGACAGTGGGGTCTAGTTTTAAGGACACAGGGGGTCCCTTGAATGTGCCCAGCTGGGGGCTGAAGACATCTGCAAATTCTTTGCAGACTTCCTGTAGGTCGAGTGTTTGTAAGCTGTTGAGCCCCGTGACGTGTATCCCCAAGGCTTCAAACCAATCGAGTCCTATGAGACTCGTTCGTTCACCCCCTACTACTAATATGTCTAGTGGACCTTCAAAATTCTTATACTGTACGTTAAGGGTGGCCTCCCCCTTAACACACACTCTCGAATTTTGAAAGTCTGTTAACACAATGTCAGAAGGCCTTAATTTAGCCTGAGTTCCACTGCCGGAACAAATCTTCCTAAATGTATGTAAGGATATGATTGAAAGGGCAGACCCCGTGTCTAGTTCCATAGTTAATGGAACCCCTTGTAGCTTCACCTTGAGTGACAGCTTTTTCTTGATGGGCTTGTGTGTGCCTGTCCTGAAGATGCTTCTTCGCGAAGCGCAAAAACCTACCCTATTCTGGCTGGGGACCCTGGTACCTTTCAGGCGCAGTTCTTCCTGAGGTTGTACCTTTCGTCGGCCCAGACACACAGCTGCAATATGTCCTTGTTTCCCGCACGCCCGGCAGATAGCGGAGCGGAACTTGCAGTCGGTTCTCCTGTGGCGACCTCCACAGCCGATGCACTTGAGGGGAGCTGCAGAGCTTCCTTTCTGATTCCCTTCCTTCGTGGGGTGGAGACGGTCGACTTCCTCGTCCGGATCCTCCTCGGAGTTCCCTTGGACGTCCTCTTGGTGCACGGATGCAACATCTGGACCGTTCCTGATCGGCCGCATGTTTTTGATGGCGCCGCCTGCTGCTTCTTCTGCGGTGACCTCTCTTAAGGCATCTTGGAAGGACAAGTCTTCTTTGGCGAAAAGCCTCTGTTGTAGATCTCGATGCCTTAAGCCGCACACGAATCGGTCCCTCAGTCGTTCTTCGAGGTCCTTGAACTTGCAGTGCTTGGCGGCCTTCCTCAATGCGGCGATGTATTCTTTGGCCGACTCTCCGGATCGCTGATCCCTCTGCTCGAAGGTGTGGCGCCATGCGATGACGGACATCTTGGGCTGGAAGTGCTCCCTCAATAGCTTCTTTAGATCTGCGTAGCTGACAGACTCTAATGGGACAGGTGCTGCAAGGTTCTCTGTGATTTCGAAGGCGTCTTGACCACAGACACAAAGTTGTAGTTCTCAGGTTTCCTTTTATTCTGTGTTCAGCTTACAGGTGAAGGCTTCAGCAACGCCCAAAAGCTCCCAGCCTCTTATATAGGCAATTCCCGGGTCAATGTGTTACTTTTCCCGCGCCAGCACCCGCGCATGCGCACAGGCGTTGGCGACAGCCTGTCTGGTCCCGGGCAGCTTGCACCTGCCCGGGACTGCCTGCAAACGCCCCGAGCCCGTTTGCAAGGCTCGGGACATAACAGATTCATCCAGAGTAATTGGTCTTGAAAAATCGGTCTTGCTACTGGGACAAAAGCAGTATGATTTCTGACACCAATTGCAAGGAAACAATAGTGGGAGAGGATATGTTTCCATGCAGTGAGCACCCAAGAAGCATCCATTTTGTCACTGGGAGGATCAAAATGCTGGTTACCTATTCTTCCTCACTGTCAAGTTGTAGTTTTCTCATGCTTAAATTAGCAGAAAGGCATGATGGCATAATTTTCTCAATCTGATAACCAAGCTTTGTTCCACCTTAATTGAGAGACTAGTGATTGGTGTTGTTCTCATTATGTTAAGGTGGGACAATTAAAGGACAGTGATTAGTGGATTTCCCTCTGTGTGCTTCCCCTACCACCCAACTTTACCTGCCGGGAGATGAATAACCACTACTCATTGCCCTTCATGCTTGAAAAGGCAGATGTGCACAGATGACTGGATTAAAAGATTCAGCAAATATCTGCAGCAATGACATCTCACTCACATTATTTCTGTCTTTTATATCACACTGGCACTTTGTTCTATTCTTCCCCAACCTGGTATCCTTCAGATGCGATGGTTTACAGTTCGAAGAACTTCCAGCCAGAATGGTCAATAGCCAATGGCTAAGAACAGTAGATTGAGAAATGACCATTTATTCAATGGTGGCCATGTGTTGCCAGAAGACAATTTTAGGCATGAAAGCCAGCTGGGTGACTTTGGGCCAGTCATTTTCTCTCAGTCCAATTCACTTCGTAGGGCTGTTTTTGTCAGGAAATAGGAGGAGAAAGGAATATTAGTATTTGTCCACTGCATTGAGTTATTTATAAAAATAATGAAAGCCGAATAAAATATCTAAAAATTTTTTAGATGGATTTGAATGCTACACATTTGTTTTTGTTCCTCTTCTTTCTGCAATCTTATTATCCCAAATGAATTTTGCCTTGAAGAATCCCCCCAATCTTCCAAGACACCCTTTGAGTGATCCTGATCCTTTCCATAGTGGAAACCAAATGGGACAATTCTTAGAGCATACTCAGCTGCTGAAAACTTCTATGCTTCCAGGCAGGTTTAACTGTCCTAGGGCACTTCTATACACTTACTTTGTTCACTGGCTTGCACTGCCATACTGTTCTTGCTGCTCCTGAGGAGGATAAAGAAATCTGAAAGGCCATCCCACTATCTAAGAGGGGGTAGAAAGCTCACTGCTCTGCCAGCTACCTGCTCCACTCTTCATAATTTCTTGTTCAATTTGTTGCACATCATTTCCTTGCTGAGTCTTTTTCTGAAGGCTATATGGAAGACACAGAAAAGCTGCCTCTAGAATAACTCCAAAATTAGATGGGGTGGGGAGGGGGTTCCACAAAGAAGTGGGAAAATCCCAGGATGCAGGAAGTAGGATAAGGAGGGAATCCCATCAACGGACACCAGTTGGCCTCTAGCTCCAGAAGAAGTTCTGCCAATTGACTTCCTAGTGTGGGAAGAATCCAGAGAAAGAAATATTTTGGGAAATATTAAAAGGCAGAATATATTTTTCCAAAGGATTTTAAAGGCAGAAACCAACCCCCACCACCAAGTCTCTCTGCCCCAAACAGAAATCAGGTCTGCAGAAATGCAGATGTGATAATCTTGTCAGAAAGATTGGATTCAGGAAGTGGGATTAGAAAGAACGATCCTTATGATCAACAATCCCTCACACCAAAAAATCCAATGATCATCAGCCCCAGCCCCAGGGAAGCAGGATATGACCTGGGACATAATAGGATTAACCCACCACCATCAGAATACCAGAAAGGCACACTTAGACTCAGGTCAAAGTTCATGCCACAGGAACAACTCCAAACAAAAGCCCAAGAAGGTATAAAAACCCACTCCCCACTATATGTGGTCAGGTTTTTTCTCAGAGACATCTTTCTGGCTCTGGCTCTTCTCTTCAATAAACTACAACCTCTTCAATAAAATACAACTACAACTTCTTTCTAAAGCAGTTGCCATGTTGTTTATTCCCGGCTTGGACTAGACCCCGATGAAGATTTTCCCTTCAACACTAGCATTTCCTCTCAAGCAGCAGAGGAGCTGGAAATGAATTAGCTCAGTGCTGAAGATCTGCCCAAGATCAATGGGGTTGTAGGAATGCGGAGTGTAGCACTGATCCCAGATGGATGCAGCCTGGGTCTGTAAGAGGCTTAGTTAAGTGAATGTTATATTTAGCAGTCTATGTTGCAGGTATATTTTTTAAAAATGGAACAGTTTCTGTGATGAACAAGAATCTTGGGAGGAAGGAAGAAAGTCTTTAGAAGAGAGAAACTACAATTAAGGGACTGACAAACTATTTGAACAGGCAACATTCATCTGTTATGACTCTTACAAAGAGTTTTCTTCTGAATCTGTTAATTGCCTTGAAAAGTATGTGTCAGCACTAACTGATTAACAATAACTAACACTATCAAAACAAACAGACCAATATGGTGTGCATTACACAATCCAACCCCTTAACAGTATATTTAAGGATTTATAGAATTTCATTTGAAATGATTCATCAAGGAATTTTAAATAACATTAAAAAAAACAGTTGTCATGTTAGGGCAGAAACACTTCCAAAATTTTGCATACTTGGCTTCCTGGTTAGTTTCATTTGTGAATCTTCAGGAGTAAACTGCAGATTTTGCAAGCCCTCTCAGATCCCAGGGAAGGTGCAGCATAGACAAGAAATTGTATCTATAGTTTAAGATGTTGTGTAGTTCAGAACCATAATTCAGTTTCTGATATCTATTAAAACTAGATCTCCAAATAATCCCCATTTGTGGGGACATGGTCAAACATGCACTGAAATGCAACAAGAGATCTGGATGTAGCTCCCATTAGAGCATCATTTAGATAACATTCAAATACCTCTAGAGAAGTGCAAAAAATAAGAACAGAGAAATTGTACAAGGTTAGAGATGTAATCATGTATGGGAATGTTTAATAAGCTGTATTTTACTAAAGAACCTGTTTAGTCCTCTGTTTAATAAGCTGCATTTTACTAAAGAACCAATTAATGCTTCCAAACTGCTTACAAATGAAACAAGTTCCATCATCTTTTTAGATGTTTAGTATATAAATCTCACTGTCAGAACTGTTGACCATATTTTTAGGAACACTGTTTATCCACATAATTTTAACTCAGAGAAATACCTTCAGTGCTGCATTAATTATCACAGGTTCTCATGGAAGCCTTGAAAACTATGGAATGAAGATTTATGAACAAGATTTATGAAAATAAGATAGTGGTGAATCAATAAGATGACCCTTACGAAAATAATATAAGCTGATAAGAAAAAAATAGCTATATATGGACACTACTATTGTTGGTATAAATATAAAAGAAAATGTTTTTATTTAATCATTTAAATATGGAAAATATCAAATATTAAAATGATATTTGTTTAATGTTGTAGAAGGAGAATACTACCAGGTGAAGAGGAAGATCAAGGAAATACATAATTAACTGATATCCTAATTAAGGAAATATAAAATTATTATTGATTGTTTATTAACTATTATCAATTGTATATTCTTTTCTTAAAAAAAATTATGAACCAAGACAACATGCTGTACACCAGGGACTAAGGTTGTTATTGTAAAAAACCAATAAAGCTTTTACAAAAAAAAAAAAGAAAACTATGGAATGAAGATTTGGGCTCTGCAGTTAAGAGTCAGATTGAAAGGCTGCGTGGTGGTAGAGGTGGGAGGGACAACTCAGGGTCCCAATCTTCCAGAAGATTGTAGGAAGCACCTGAAGACATGCATCTCTTCAGAAGGAGCAGGTGAGGCTGATTTAATTCAATTGTTGTTGTTTTCTTTTTTAGATTCTAAAGATGAGATTGACTGCAGGAGGCATCTGTTAAGAAGGTAAACTGCTCCTCTTTTTATACTGTTCTGTTCTCACTCACATCTCCAATAGCCTGGAAACACAGCAGGACTGATTTGAGGTTATTTTTGAGAGTTTAGAACATTGATGGAAAAAATGATTTAATTTCCACAGAAAACCTGCACCCCTTTCCTTCTTAATTCTACAGAAAAGGAAAAGGGGAAAAGAGAAAGATAGGAAAAAGGAAAAAGAGAAACATGGGAAAATAACCCTCCCCCAAAGATTGATTTTTAAGTTTTTGTGGAGAGATGTAATGGCGGGTATAAAAAGGAACATGGGGGGGAGGGGTTTGAGAATTTCCTCATATATAGCAGAAATATCCAGAGGAATCCATCTCAGAGTTTAGTTATCCAGAATATATTATAAAAAATAATTCATAAATAGTACTTTATCCTTTGAAAATGGCATTACGTTAATTTAAATTTTCTAGAATTCACTGGTTAGATTGTAATACATTTTGTTCATGGTATCATTTCTGATAGCAATGGCCTCTTAGTTATTGATATTGGTTAAAAACTATTTTGGAAAATTGAAAAAAAAATGCTTGGCAATTGTTGGTAATTAATTCTCAGTAAGTTCATTGTTTAGAGTTATTAAGACCTAAACTTTTGTGCTACAAGTAATTCATTTTTTTTTCTTTTACCCGGCAGATTTACTATTGCACAACACTCAAAAAATGGAAGTAGATCTTTCTTTGGAACAATGATATTTCAAAATATAAGAAATAGCACTGACTGAAAAATGACTACAACAGCAAAGAACAACAAAATCATAAAATATAAGGGTTGGAAGGGGCCCTGAGATCATCTAACCCAACCCCCTGCCCAGTGCAGGAAAACCCACTATGTCATCCGTAAGAGTCTCCACTTAAACATCTCTAATCAAGGATACTCCACCTTTTCCAGAGTTAGCTTGTTCCATTGTTCAACAGCTGTTATGTCTAGGATTTTGTTTTTCCAAATCAGATCCCTCCTTTTTACAAAAATGCCATTGGGCTGTCCAAGGCTGTTGTGGCACAGCACACACAGGCCAGGGAACATCTGTTGTGCAGGCCTACTTTAAATCATTCATTCTTATTTCCTACATTTGATTCACACTTAATTTTTCTATTATGCTCAAATTTTCTTGGTCTATTTCTTTCGAACTTACCACCTAGTATTGAATTCAGTGTAATTCATCCTTTATTCATTCTTAATCCTAACCTGTCTTGTTTTACCCTTCACTCTTTTACAGCTCTTTTTCACTGCATTCAGCTGTTAGGATTCTCTTGAGAGACGCAACTCTCATTTCTGTAATAAATGACAGTCTTCAATTTTAGAAAGCTAATTTTTAATAAGAGAGCCACTTTAGTGTAATGATTAAGGCACCAGCCTAAAAACTGGGAGACCATGAGTTCTAGTCCTGCCTGAAGTTAAAAGCCAGATGACTTTGGGCCAGACACCGTCCCTCAGCCCTAAGAAAGAGGCAATGGCAAATTCTGAAATCTTGCTGAGAAAAATGTGTGGGGCTAGTTTAGGCAATTGCCAGGAATCAATACTTATTGAAAGATACCCTTCCCTCAATTTTTTTTAAAAAAACTAAGATTTGTGTTTTTGAAAGGTTTTTCGGGTTTTACTCCTGAATTTTTCCTTTGCAAATCAAAATGATTGACTGCTTTGATTAAATGGAACACAATTAATTTTCTATCTATGTAGAAGCTGCTTTTGCACTTTTTCTTTGAGGGGGGGAAAGAAACTTTGATGTCGGGTTTTGCTGATTAGATAAGTTTGTTGTTATAGAAATGGCTAGTATATATTATTATATAAAAGAAAAAGGTTGAGGTTTCATGCTACTAACTTATTCTACTGCACCAAAAGGAGTCAGAAGTCAATGCTTTTCTTTTTCTTTTTCCTTTTACCCTACATTTTTTTATCTTCCACTTTTCCTCTCTTACTTTCCCATTATCTTCATTTTTCTTTCTGTTTCTGTATTTTATATTTTGATAAATTAATAAAATATTTGAAGTTGCAAAGCAAAGTTAGAAACAGTTTTGTGTTCATGAACCTCTTTCAGATTTGCTTTTTTAAGTATGTCCTTTTTTTTCCTTTATTTTTTCCAAAAAAATATGGTCACCCTACTTCTACACAATCATTTTCTCTTCTGATATTTGTTCCTCACAACAAACTGCCTTCTGCTTGCTGTCTGTCCATCAGCTGTTGCGTGTCTTAATATTTCTCCAGCCATTTTTCTACCTTTAACAAATCTTCTAACAAAGTACCCAAATATATACTGCTCAAAAAAATAAAGGGAACACATCCTATAAGAAATCCTATAGGATGTGTTCCCTTTATTTTTTTGAGAAGCATATATACATACATACAATATAATTATTCACTTTATTTTCTCTGTCAACCACAACCACCTTACTTTTGATACATTAATGTTCAGATCCTTACTATATTGTTGGCTATTTTGTCTTGGGGTGGGGGGGGGCAGATCTCTGATCCCTAAGCATGTTACTTGTTTTCTGACACTTCTTGCCTATATGTGGTTTTACATGGCTGTATTCTTTGCTGATTTCAGAAGAAAGAGCCGAGGTGGCGCAGCAGTTAGAGTGCAGTACTGCAGGCCACTTTAGCTGACTGTGTTCAGCAGGTCAGCAGTTCAAATCTCACCGGCTCAAGGTTGACTCAGCCTTCCATCCTTCCGGGGTAGGTAAAATGAGGACCCAGATTGTTGGGGGCAATGTAAATATATATATACACATTGCTTACTGGTGTACACTGCTTAGAGAGTGCTTGCACTTAAAGCGGTATATAAGTCTCATAAATAAATAAATAAATTAGTGGGAGGGGAGCAGAGTTGGAAGCACTCCACATGCTGTTTCTGGGCGCTGCCAAACCAGCAACTCTCAACTCCCACTGTCAGTTACTTGCATCACTAAGCAAGGATGGAGTTCCTACTTCACCCAGCCTCCCCCCAGGCCTGCTACTATACCCTGACCCGCACAAAGGAAAGGCATGGGATGAAGCTGGAGGAACATCCCAAGTGTGCCTCACAACCTCTCCTCCATACCTGTGATCCATCAGTTTCTAAACACAAGTTGAGTGCACTTTCTAAACACAAGTTGAGTGCTCTTTGAAAAAGTGCTCAATCCATGTCCAAAAATAGCCCAGCTGAGAGCCTGGAGGAAGAACTAGGAATGTTGTGAGACAAAAGTTCCCTCTGGCTTAAAAATGCAGTCTTCAATGCCAGATGAACACACAAAGATTATATTTAATGAGGAATATGTTGCCAAAATCCAGCTCAAAGTTTTTTTTTTTGTGTGTGTGTGTGTATGTGTGTGTACGTATGTGTGTCTGTGTGTGCCTCTAAGGGGACACTGATGATGTTACCTAGTTTAGGTAATGAAACATCTGCAAGAAAACAACCAAGCTCATAGAGCATCAAGGACCCCTCATTTCAGCCCTGAGCTACAACATTTCTCCTTTATTAGTGCCTCTAAATCAGATTTGATTCCTGTCCTAGCAATTTAGTTCACACATTTTGGGGGAGTAGTTTGCTATTGACTTCTTTCTAGGGCAGGGAGAAAATGATTGGCTCAAAGCTTCCCTAAAGAAAGACCAGGATTCAGGTTTTCCCATTCCTAGTACAATGCTTTAATTATTAGACAAAATTAGCTCTCATATAGAAGCCCATTGATTTGGGCTGGCAATACTCAAATGCACTTTGACAGAATGTATTACAGTAGCACCATTTGGCACTGTACAATATGCGAGTAAGTAACACATTAATTAATGAGGTAGATTTAAGTGAGGACTTTGCCCTGAACGTTTTTGTTTACCAGCTCAAATAAGAATACCTCACATAAGATACTAAGACACAAAGTCAAACATATGTAGGACAATCCTGGAGGAGATGTTCTTTTGCTTTGCACATTTTAAAGAACTTATTCTATGCTAGGCAAGCAAACATGGGGATTTCCCCACCCTTTCCCAAACTTAGTTATTAGCTAACTCTCTCTTCCTCCACCATGGTGAGGTATATGTCAAACTCCCTTCTTCCATCACTGTAACAACTTTGTAAAGTCTTTTTGGTGGAGGCAGAGTGGCTGGTTCAAAATCATCCAGGACCTTTCATGGCTAAGGGCATTCTTGCACCTTAATCTGTATCTTAACTACTACCCCATCCTGGCTGTTTACCCTTCAATCTCTGCGTGTACCCAGATCTGCTTCAGAGACTCCTTTAATCTAATGGGAAGATATATGAATTATATTATATTATTGCATCATATTACATTATATAGAATTGTATAATATGATTATTATATCATATTATAAAAATATGTTAAGACTCTGGAAAGAGTGCAGAAAAGAGCAACAAAGATGATTAGAGATCTGGAAGCTAAAACTTATGAAGAATGGTTGCAGGAATTGGGTATGTCAAGTCTAGTGAAAGGAAGAACTAGAGGTGACATTATAGCAATATTTGGGTATGTCAAGTCTAGTGAAAGGAAGAACTAGGGGTGACATTATAGCAATTTTCTAATATTTTAGGGGCTGCCACAACCTATTTTTCAAAGCATCAGAAGACAAGACTAGAAACAATGAATGGAAACTAATCAAGGAGAGAAGCAACCTAGAACTAAGGAGAAATTTCCTAACAATAAGAACAGTTAACTAGTGGAATGGCTTGCCTTCAGAAGCTTTGAATACTCCATCATCAGGCTTTTATGAAGAGACTGGACTGCCACTTGTCTGGAATGTTATAGGGTCCCTTGCTTGAGCAGGAGGTTGGACTAGAAGACCTCCAAGGTCCCTTAATTCTATTATTTTGTTATTATTATTATTTTGAATTGCTGAATATTTAGTATTACCAGTTTACAGATAAACAAATGGAGAGACACTGTAGGATAAATAATTATAATTAAATAGTAAGGTGTCTTAATTACAAGACCAAATCTTATGTCATGATTACTATACCTGAATGGATTCATTTACCAGCCTTGATAAAGGTTCTCCTATATTTGATGGAAGTGCTCTGAAACAGCTTTCCCAGACCACTTTCTCTAGACAGGTTGTGACATGTATTATGCATATATTATATTTCTAATCTTCCATGTCACCAAAAGAGCTTGATGCAGATTAAACTATTGGAAAGTTGATTGCAAACTGAATATGAGTTAGAATATGATTTAAGAAACTGATGTAACCAAACCAAAGGCAGTTTTAGTTTTTGTTAAGGATAATTTCCAAATCACAGGAAGCAATCATTCTACTTTGATATTGTGTCCCATGCTAGGCATACCTTTTAGGAAAGAAAACAATTCAACAATTAATCAAGAGTGCAAGAAAAACATAAAAGACATACGATTCATTATTCTAGTACAGAGTAGGTATTTAAAACCAAACTACAGGAGAACCTGGGATAGTAGGAACGTCCTTGCTTAGTGACAAAAAGGCTATGATGTGGGTGCTGGGTGTGCTTCCCTCAGGAAGACATGAGAAGTTTTGCTCTCTTGTACCCATTTATTTTGCTTTGCTTAGTGGAAGCATCTAATTGAAGGCCTCCAAAGATGATCCAAGGTTCCAGGCAGGTAAGCAGGGCCTTTCCTGGAAATAGACAGGACTTTTAAAAATACCAGCTAGTTCAGAGAGGTCTATAACACATGTGTTTAGGAAAGACAGACTTGTCAATAAGGTAACATGTAGAGGTATATCCGAATCTTGCGAATGCTTTCTCAGCATTGATAGAATTATTCTTCTATCTTACATGTGTTTGTTCCATTCAAATTACATATGGAAAGATGATGGTTTAAGACCAGCCTTGTACTGTGTTAAGTTCGTTAAATCCTGTAGTATCTGTAAAAATGAGAGAGGCTCTGTTTCTGCTTACAGATCCCACTGATTATTCTTCTCAGGTCTATAACACAGAGAATCAATGACTGTTGTTAAAAAGAAAAAATACAGAGAAACCTCCCCTCTCCCCCCCAAATCCTCCCCAGTCTTATAACACTCCTCAGGTCTTATAAATTCTGAGAAGATAAACTGTGATTCTTAAAATGTAGCCTAGCTTGAATAAGGCTTTAACTAACATTTTGATAAAATTGTGTGCTTCTTGTTTAGTAACAGTATTTTTTGGAGCACTGACACTGTTTTTACTAAGAAAATAGTGTTTTCAGAAGTTTTGATTGTGCAAATGTGTGATATCGTCTTCTATTTGTACTCCTCTATGTTCTTGTCCTACCTTTTTCTTACAAGAAAAATCCATTAAAGAAGAAAAAACCAGCTACTCAATGGACGGAATGATATTCATCATCTGAGTTGTGTGGCCTGTTCTAGCGTACTATTCTATGCCCTGGCTCTAAAAGTCTATATACCATACTTGATTGTGTTGCTTGAATTTAGCCAACTTGGTTTAAATCATAGTTGGTTTAGGCAACTTGGTTCCTGTTACGTCCTTGGCGGGAAAACAGACACGAGAAGCAGCTGGAGTTCTCAGGTTCTTTTATTCAGCGTTCAGCTTACAGGAAGATGGCTTCAGCCCAGCCCAAACGCCTCACAGCCTCTTATATAGGCAACTCCCGGGTAAATGGGTTACTTTTCCCGCGCCAGCACCCGCGCATGCGCACGGCGCTGGCGACAGCCTGTCTGGTCCCGGGCAGCTTTGCACCTGCCCGGGACTGCCTGCAAACGCCCGAGCCGTTTGCAAGGCTCGGGACATAACACCCCTTTCCCCCGGGCTAAAACTACTATCAACATACAACATTTATTTTACACGACAATTTGCTCCCCAGTGTTCCCACTGTTTACTGGCTTCTGTCTTGCCAACAATGTTATGTAATCTTCTAGGTACTTAGGAGATTTCTTTGCTCTCTGTGACCTTCTTAGCTCTGGGTTACTGGCATAAGTCCCCTGACTGGAGGGAGGCATGAGCCTGTTCTCTCTACTGTGCCCTGGTGTCTTCCAAGGACTGTGCCCCGATGCCTGGCCTGCTTGCTTGCCCACCGGGCTCGTCAGGCCAGGGCTTCTGTTGCTTTGTGACCTGGTTGTCCTACCTAGCTGTAGACCCTCAGGCCCCTTGAAGTGATAGCCACTGCTGGGCGTCTCTGTAGAACCCCCTAGGTCAGTCCAAGACCTGTCAGGAGGCTGTCTATTCCCTGAACCCCATTCTGTGTTTGGGCTCGTGTGGGTTTCTGTACTCTCCCAAAACTCAGGTGTCCCCTGATTTGTGCTAGGGGTGTTGTAGTCGGGACTTGGTTCCTCGACTAGCTCTGTGTATGTTTGACCCCCTGTAGGATTTGGGGTAAGGTCAGGCCAACCTTGGGCATTGTGTGCCAGCTCTCTTGCGGGGAATGATTTGTTGGGATGCCCCCGGGTATCCTCCGTTGCTGGAGTGCTGTGTGCTGTGTGTGGAAAGTGAGTATGCCCCCGGGGTAACTCCCTGGCTGGAGTAGGCGTGAGTGCCTGTTGTGTGGGTAAGCTCCAAGACTTCCTTTTCGGAGCAATTGCAGAATCTTGGGACGAGCCGTTTGTGGCTCCCTCAGTGGCGATGGGCAGTAGCTCTTGCCCTTCCCTTTGCTCCAAAGGGTCCCCCTCCCCCCCTGGAAAAGACCCAGGAGTTTCAGCAGAAAAGTCCCGCCTAGAGCGGAGTTGGTCGATGTGCCGACGCAGGACACGACCGTTGTCCAGGGCAACCTCGTAGGAGAGAGGACCTGTGATCCTGGACACAGAAGCGGGGACCCATGTATGACCAGGCCCGTAATTGCGAGCCCAAACCGGGGCACCCACAAGTAGTTGTCTAGGTGCCCTAGGATGTGAGGTAGATGAAGGCAGTCTGTCCGGATGCAACCGGTCAAGTCTCGTAGTAAGTTGGCGCCCCCAACGAAGTTCAGCTGGACTTCTCCCTGTAGAAGTGGACGGTGTGGTGCGATAAGAAAGGAGAAAGTCAGCCAACCTGTGATGCCAGTCCCCGTAGGTGAGTCTCTTCAAGGCGTCCTTTGCGATGCGCACCATGCGTTCAGCCATACCGTTGGTGGATGGGTGAAAAGGCGCAGATGTGGCATGACGAATCAGGTTTGCCTGTAAGAAAGCTTGGAATTCGGAGGAGGTGAATTGAGGGCCGTTGTCAGACACAATGACATCTGGCAGCCCGTGTGCAGCAAAAATCCCCCTCAGTACCTGAATAGTCTTTGCAGTGGTGGTGGACGAGACAGGCACAACCTCAAGCCATTTTGAATGGCTGTCAACAAGGACCAAGAAGAACTGGCCCTGAAAGGGCCCAGCGTAGTCAATGTGCACCCTAGACCATGGGGACTGTGTTTCCTCCCATTTATGCACAGGAGCTTGGGGCATCTCTGGGCGAGATCGTTGGCACAGGTGGCATGCGTGTACCTTAGCTTGAATATCTTTATCTAAACCAGGCCACCACAAGTGGCTTCGTGCAAGAGCCTTCATACGAACAATGCCAGGATGACCCTCGTGGAGGGATTCTAAGACCCTAGTCCTCATTGAGGTGGGAATGACAACTCTGTTTCCCCAAAGCAGACAACCCTGAGAAAGGGACAGTTCGTTTCTTTTTGACCAGAAACTCTGAAACTCAGGACTAGGGCAGTGCTCAGGCCACCCGGACAGGACCCAGGAGCGGACACGTGAAAGTGTGTGATCTGTACCCGTTTCAGCGGTAACATCCCTGGCACTAAGAGGAGCTCGGGCAAGGCTTGGATTGATAGAATGTTGACAGCTGGCGCGGGGTCAGCTTCTACTACTGGCAGAGGCAACCTACTGAGGCCATCAGCATGGCCCATTTCTTTCCCAGGCTTGTGGAGTAATGAAAAATCATATGCAGACAAAAAAATAGACCACCTAAGCATTCTAGGGGAAATGATGTGGGGAGTCTGCTTACGTGTGGTAAACAGTCCCAGCAGAGGCTTATGGTCAGTGAAGACCGTGAAATGCCTGCCATATAGAAAATCGTGGAATTTTTTAATTCCAGCAACAACAGCCAGAGCCTCCCTGTCTATCTGAGCGTAGTTGCGCTCGGCAGAAGACAGTGTTCTGGAGTAGTATGCAATAGGAACCTGAGTTCCATCAGACCTGAGGTGACTCAGGACAGCTCCAACCCCGTAGGGGGATGCATCACAAGCGATGCACACAGGAAGAGACTCGTTGAAATGTGCAAGAACACTGTTAGAAGTGAGCAAGGCCTTGACTTCTTTAAAGCAAGCCTCATGTGCTTGTGACCACAGCCACACAGCTTGTTTGTCTAGTAGCCTGTGAAGAGGCTCAGCTACACTAGCTTTATGTGGAAGAAAAGAATTGTAGAAATTCAGGAGGCCTAGGAAGGCCTGAAGTTCGGCCTTAGACTTTGGCCTGGGTGCTTGTAAAATAGCAGTTAGTTTGGATTCAGCAGGATGAATCCCAGCAGCATCAATTTTGAATCCCAGAAATTCAGTAGAAGGCACCCCGATCTTGCATTTGTCTTTTCTGAGCTTGAGGCCTGATTCCCTGAATCTTAACAGGACAGCCCTAAGTCTTTCAGCTAGAATGTGTGTGGAGTCTCCTGCAATCAAGACATCGTCAAAGTAGGGGCAGACCCCTGGTATACCTCGTAGTGTGTTTTCCATTACGCTTTGGAAAATCCCAGGAGCGACATTCACTCCAAACTGCAGCCTTTTTACCTTAAAGGCTCCCCTGTGGGTCACAATAGTCTGAGCTATGGCAGCATCATTATCAACAGGCAGCTGTTGATATGCTTGAGCTAGGTCAAGCTTTGCAAAAACACGCCCCCCCTTGAGAGAGGCCAGGATGTGACTGACCACAGGAACAGGATAGGCATGTTGCTGCAATGCCTTATTGAGTGTGCATTTGTAATCAGCACAAATGCGAATGTCCCCATTTGCCTTTAGAGGCGTGACAATGGGGGTCTCCCATGGGCTGGAATCAACAGGTTCTAGGATTCCTTGTTGGATTAGTTTGTCTAATTCAGTGTCAATCTTACTTTTTAAAGCAAAAGGGACCCTTCTTGCTTTAATCCTAATGGGAGTGACAGTGGGGTCTAGCTTTAAGGACACAGGTGGTCCTTTGAATGTGCCCAGCTGGGGGCTGAAAACATCTGCAAATTCTTGCAGACTTCCTGTAGGTCGAGTGTTTGTAAGCTGTTGAGTCCTGTGACGTGTATCCCCAGGGCCTCAAACCAATCGAGTCCTATGAGACTCGTTCGTTCACCCCCTACTACTAATAAGTCTAGTGGACCTTCAAAACTCTTGTATTGCACGTTAAGGGTGGCCTCCCCCTTAACACACACTCTTGAGTTCTGAAAATCTGTTAATACAATATCAGAAGGCCTTAACTTGGCCTTAGACCCACTACTGGAACAAATCTTCCTAAATGTATGCAATGAAATGATGGGAAGGGCAGACCCTGTGTCTAGTTCCATAGATAATGGAACCCCTTGTAGCTTCACGTTGAGTGACAGCTTTTTCTTCATGGGCTTGTGTGTGCCTGTTCTACAGATGCTTCTTCGCGAAGCGCAAAACCCTACCCTATTCTGGCTGGGGAATCTGGTACCTTTCAGGCGTTCTTCTTGGGGTTGTGCCTTTCGTCGGCTCAGACACACAGCTGCAATATGCCCTTGTTTGCCGCATGCCCGGCAGGTAGCGGAGCGGAACTTGCAGTCGGTTCTCCTGTGGCGACCTCCACAGCCGATGCACTTGAGCAGAGCCGAAGAGCTTCCCTTCTGGTTCTCTTCCTTCGCGGGGTGTAGACGGTCGACTTCCTCGTCCGGATCCTCCTCGGAGTTTCGTCGGACGTCTTCCTGGTGCACGGACGCACCCTCTGCACTGTTTCTGATCGGCCGCATGTTTTTGATGGCGCCGCCTGCTGCTTCTTCTGCGGTGACTTCCCTTAAGGCGTCTTGGAAGGATAATTCTTCCTTGGCAAAAAGTCTCTGTTGTAGCTCTCGATGCCTTAGCCCGCACACGAATCGGTCCCTCAGTCGTTCCTCGAGGTCCTTGAACTCGCAGGGCTTGGCGGCCTTCCGTAGCGCGGCGATGTATTCCTTGGCTGTTTCACCGGACCGTTGATCCCTCTGCTCGAAGGTGTGGCGCCATGAGATAACGGACACCTTGGGGTGGAAGTGCTCTTTCAGCAGCTTCTTCAGGTCTGTGTAGCTTACAGACTCTACTGGAACAGGTGCTACAAGATTTTCTGCGATTTCGAAGGCGTCTTGGCCGCAAACGCAAAGCAGGGTGGCCGCCTTCAAGCTATCTTCCCTCACTTGGTTTGCCTTGAAGTAGTTCTCCATTCTGGATACGTAGGACTCCCACCGCTCTGGATGTGAGACGTCGAATTCCGAAAGCCTTCCGATTTTCGCCATCTTCGGATCTTCAGGAGACGGGTCTATCAGCCAGCCTACCCCCGAATGCGCACTGGATTGGCGGGCAGCTGCTGAGTCAACACCGTTCCTCTTCCGCCGCTCAGGACTCCTTGGGTAAGCTTACACTTTTTCCTTTCCAGGTAGTGCAAGGCATCCCCCCTCGTCGCCAGTGTTGCGTCCTTGGCGGGAAAACAGACACGAGAAGCAGCTGGAGTTCTCAGGTTCTTTTATTCAGCGTTCAGCTTACAGGAAGATGGCTTCAGCCTCAGCCCAAACGCCTCACAGCCTCTTATATAGGCAACTCCCGGGTAAATGGGTTACTTTTCCCGCGCCAGCACCCGCGCATGCGCACGGCGCTGGCGACAGCCTGTCTGGTCCCGGGCAGCTTTGCACCTGCCCGGGACTGCCTGCAAACGCCCGAGCCGTTTGCAAGGCTCGGGACATAACAGTTCCAATCGTTTTGATTTAGCCAAGTTGATTTAAAGCATATTTAAGCAATCCATAGCTTTGCCTTAAATTGAGCCAGATTGCTAACTTTTGACTAGTAGTTGCAGGTGATATCCAGGATATGCAGGATAAAAAGGACATATTAATTGGAATGTACCAACAAAACAAATACAGAAACCAAATTGGTAACAACTTAAGTCAGACTTATAACCAAGAGGGAAAATATATCACTTCTCCATTTCATTCAATCTGTGGTTTCTTGCTTTAATGCGCTGAAATGACAGTTTGGATTTATTTTTCTAAAGATTTTATTTTGTATAATGGCAGATACTATGGAAGGATGACATAAGCCTCTGTGAGACTAAAATTAGTTATAGATCTTTTAGTAGTTAATATTAAAATAGGTAAATGTCTGGTGTTGTTCTAGTTGTTCCTCTCACTGTGGAATCCTTTATAGAGGTTCCAAAGATCTGTCAAGTTGCTCAAATAGTTATAGAATTTATTCCTTTGGTGAAATTTAACAGATTGCAAGAATGTGTCATGACTGCTTTCTTATCTCTTCTCCTTCCACAATTAAGTACAGGAGCAGCTTGTTAAAATAACAATTAGGGTTGGGGCACCTCTCACAAATCAAAGTTGCTACACTGCCTTTCAAAGAAAGATGCTATAGTGTCTCTCCATTTTGAATGATATCTGGGCATCCCTTTCTGACTTCACATTCTTATCAGTTGTAAAATAATTCCCTCTTTGTGGACGTGGTCCAGCTCTCTCTAATCACCCTTCTTCATAAGGTCTTTCTAATCTTGGGGCTCATCTGGGTGAAAGAAACTAATGATTCCTATAACCTTTTAGCTTCGGACATAAGAAAACACTGTTAATTCCTTTCAAGTTACTGGAATTTTGGGGTGAGTTTTCCACCAACATTTGTTTAAACAAGTCAAATGCAACATACCCTAGGGCACATTTAACATCTCTCTCTAATTTTGGCTCAAAGATGGCTTGCTGACCATTCTTCAACAACATGCCTACTTAACATAGCCTTCATTTCATCCCAGGCCTATAATCAAGATCAGTTAATTTGGGATTTGTCTGATTGGATATGGCATATGCCGTCCTCTCCTGACAGAATTTTTTTATTATATGCACAATTTGTGTCATATTTGATGCAACTATGGTGAAAATGCAGTAGGAGCTGAAATCTGCTCAGATCTATTGGTTGCTTTCAGGTCATGCAGGAATGTATTCCTCCAGCTTCCCCCACAGGCCATTAGGAGAAGCAGTTTCGAGATCTCTAAAAAAATGTTAGGCCAGAACCTCGCTAAAGCCATTGCCATTATCAAGACATCTATGGAGATTCTCAGTTATCCAGGTCATAGTTATCCCAAAGATGCTCTTTCACGAGGCAACTGGACTTTCTTGTTTTTCTTTGAAGACGTTTTGCTTCTCATCCAAGAAGCTTCTTCAGCTCATGGAAGAGCATCTTTGGGATATCAAGACATCTGTTTTGAATATGCTGATCATCTTAGAGAGATCCTGGTCTACCACATTTCCTAGTGAGCTTGCTGCTACAGTAGTGATAATAAGTAGACCAGACTTTTTCTTAATGGTAGACCAGGACTTCATATAGTGACCTGCCTATTAGCCCCACATAGAAAAACAGGTTGCTCTGTAATGTCCTGTGTTCACTATCTGACAGTCAGGTTGTGCCTAGTCACTAGAGCTGTAGTTGCATTTAAAAGATCTGACAGATGGCATGGCTAAACACACTGTGCCATCAATCCATCCATCCATCTAGCCATCCATCTATCCAAACTCAGCCCCCAGACCATATGAGGTACAGCAATTTGTGGTCCTCCCCCAATTTGGGGGATGGGGTGGGGTGGAATCCATTTGTCTCTGCACCACAATTTGCCCTGCAGTAATTTATAAGAATATGATCATTCTCCTTACTGAGGCAAAGTTAAGACTGGCTATGTAGATTTATCAAATGATGCTAGCATATACTTATGCTGCTCCACAGACTAGAGAAAAACACATTAAACTGACAGTCTAGATGTGCCCCAAAGCAGCAGATTTAGGTAAGAAAAAAATATACCGCCTTGGTTCAATTTTCTGAGGAGGAACTACAAGCAGATAGACCAAGATGCTTTAACCAGGTGTAGATAAACTGAGCAAATATCTGAATTACTAGACATAACTACATTTCTTAATTTATCAGGCACTTCCAAAATGGGCCTTCATTTTAGCTATGGCATTGATTTGTGAACTTTACCCAGTCCCACATTTTCATGGGAAAGACCTGAAGAGGTGCTTCATAAAGCATGTTAGTGTGAATGAAGTATTTCTCTGTGAAGTACAGAGAAGGCTCAACCAGGCTATTTCAAAATCTTTCCCAGATGATTTCCATAGGAGTGCATGCCCACTGCACTAAGAATCCTTAAAATACAGTAAGGTGGTTATTTTAGGCTTCCAGGAAAGGGCTTTTTGTTCACACCAATCAACATTGCTTTGCAAAGCACACCAACCTTTAAATGCTTTGCAAAGCCCCATTAAATATAATCTTTGTTCATCTGGCATTGAAGACTAAAAAAATAATAATAGAAAAATGCATAATTCTTAACATAGACTGAGAAAGTTGGAGAAGATAAATAATTAAAAAGGACATGTGCTGTCTCTGACTTTCTTTTTTTTTTTTTTTTTAGAGTTCCAAAACACCATGAGTTTATTACATGCTATTATACACAAGATTCTGATCAACTAATAATCAACGAAAGTTGGTGCCAGATAAGAGTCAATGGATTTCAAGGGGGCCTGGACTTAGGTCTATTACATGGGTGTAGTGATTCCAAACTAATGTTATATTTGACCCCACCCTTGGGTTCAGCATCATCTCCTACATCCAGAGATATTTTTTTTTTTATTAAAAGTTTTATAAATTTTACAAAAAAGAAAAAAGAATACAAAACAAGAGACAACATATACAAAAAAAATAAAACTAAACAATACATATATATATAAAAAAAACCCCCCACCCCTCCCAAACCCCCCCCTCCCTTCCCCCCCCCTGAGCTTCCCAGAGCAGAATATAGGCTTAAGAAGTAAAAATAAAAATTAAATTAAGAACTTTATATTTATATATATAAAAAGATTATCTATAATATATATGAAAATAAAACTTATGAAAAAACTATATAATATTTTTGTATACCCAATCTAAATTGTATAAATTTTATCCATTTATCCCAAACAGCAAGAAACTTCTCTTGCGTTTGTTGCTTTAAGAAAGCCGAAATCTTTGCCATTTCCGCCAGATAAGCTACTTTAAGAAACCATTCCTGCAATGTAGGCAAAGATTCCTTCTTCCAATATTGTCCTACTAACAGCCTAGCGGCTGTAATCAAATTTAACATCAAAACAACCTCCTTTGTATCACAATCTGTAACAATACCTAACAAAAATAATTGCGGAGTAAATTTTACCCTCCTTCTAAAAATTCTCTGGATATTCCACCATACTTTGATCCAAAATGCTTTTATCTCTCTGCATGACCACCAAATATGATAATAGGAAGCCTCCTTATAACCACATCTCCAACATTTGGGTTGCACGTCAGGGTACATATAAGACATTTTTTGTGGATCAAGGTGCCATCTATAAAACATTTTATAAAAATTCTCCCTTAAGTTCTGTGCTTGTGTAAATTTGACATTTCTCACCCAAATATTTTCCCAGGTGTCCAATGAGACTGGCTCACCAAAATTCTGCGCCCATCTTATCATACAATCTTTAATTAGTTCCGTTTCTGAATCCAATTCAACTAAAACCGCATAAATTCTCTTAATGTGGGTTTGTCTTGAATCCTTCACTTGCTTAATAAGATTTTCATCTTCTCTAAGAAAACCCACCTTACAATCCATCTTCCATCTGTCTAGTAATTGCCTATATTGGAACCAAGAATAAATAAAGTTTTCTTGTGCTAACTCTTCCCGTGATTTTAATTGCCAGTTTTGTCCATCCCATTTAAGTAACTGTCTGTAAGACACCATATCCATTTTAACCCCTCTTTTTATTGCTTCTATCGCATGCCAAGGTATAGCCCATAATGGTACTTTGAAATCACTTTTATAATATTTTCTCCAAATCCTAAGTAAAGAAATTCTTAAGATATGAGATTTAAAAGCCCAGTCCATTTTTTTATTGAATGTTAAATAGGCATGCCACCCATAAAGTAAATCCCATCCCTCTAGATAAAGTATCTCAGAATTTGTCAAATTTACCCAATCACTGATTAGTGTTAAAACCACCGCATCATAATATAATTTCAAATTTGGTACCTTAAGTCCACCCCTCTCACGGAAGTCTTGCATAATTTTAAACTTAACCCTTGGCTTTTTCCCTGCCCAGATAAATTTATTAAGACCCTTCTGCCACTCATTTAAATTAATCTCATTTTTCAAAATTGGTAACATTTGAAACAGAAAAAGAAACTTGGGTAAAATATTCATTTTTATCACTGCAATTCTTCCCATGAGGGATAATTGCAACTTTTCCCAGTTCTTCAAGTCCTTCTGTACCCTGACCCACAACCTTTCATAATTATTTTTAAATAATTTTACATTAGAAACAGACAACATCACCCCCAAATATTTTACCTTATTAACAATCTCAAAACCCGTCAGGTTAGTCAAAATCTGCTTCTCCTGACTAGACATATTTTTAGGTAAAATTTTGGTCTTATTTACATTAATCTTAAAACCCGAGACCAAGCCATAATGATGAATCAACTGTAATAAGTTTACTACAGAATAATCAGGTTGCGACAAAGTAACAACCAAGTCATCCGCAAAAGCTCTTAACTTATATTCTTTTTTATTAACATATATTCCTTTAATTTCCTGAGACTCTCGAATTTTGATCAATAATATTTCCAATGTTAAAACAAACAACAATGGCGATAAAGGACACCCCTGTCTAGTACCTTTCTCTATTGTGAAAACCTCCGAAAGACCTCCATTAACAATAAGTTGTGCTGTTTGTTTTTGATATATTACCTTAAGGGCTTGTAATATGTTTTCACCAAAATTCATTTCTTCCATTACTCTTAGCATAAAATGCCAATTCAATTGGTCAAATGCTTTTTCAGCATCTAAAAATATGAGCCCTGCAGGAACTTGGTTGTTCTTATCTAAGTATTCTAATAGATTAATAATTTGTCTAACATTGTTTTTCATATACCTTCCTGTTATAAACCCTGATTGATCTTTATGCACAAGATGATGCACCACCCTCATAAGCCTATTTACCAAAATTTTTACAAATATCTTATAATCCACGTTTAAAAGAGATATAGGCCTATAATTTTTTGGTAAAGTAAGATCTTGATCCTCCTTTGGAATCAATGATATAAAGGCACTACGCCATGAAGGAGGAATCTCTAAACCCTGTAAGATACCATTAAAAAGATCATTTAATGGTTGGATCATCTCCTCCATTAAAGCTTTATAATAAACAGCTGTTAACCCATCCGTACCCGGTGCTTTCCCTAATTTCAATTGTTGAATTGCTGAGGCAATTTCCTCCTTAGTAATTAAGCCATTAATTTCATATTTCTGATCCTCAGTCAGTTTAGGAAAACTTGCCTCAGCTAAATATTTATTTATATCTAACAATTGTACATTAGTAGATTTATATAAGTTTTGATAATAATCCAAAAAAGATTTTTTAATTAATTCCTTCTGAGAAACTAGTTTACCCTTGTAATTTATTTTCTCTATTATTCTCTGTCTCTGTTTCTTTCTTAATTGATAAGCCAACCATCTCCCCGGCTTATTAGCATTACAAAATGTATTTTGTTTCATAAATAATAAGTTGGTTGCAGCTTGATCTGCTATCAACATATTAAATTGTGACCTTAATAACTTTACAGATTCTTTAGTACTTTCATCAGAAGGATTTAGAATCAAAGCCCTTTCTTTTAGTTTAATTTCATCTTCAAGTTCTCTACGTTTCTGAATCTGATTTCGCTTATAAAAATTATTCATTTTTATCAAAACACCGCGCATAAATGCTTTACCTGCATCCCATACCATTGACATTGAAGTCCCCTTGTACATATTCAAAGCAAAATAATCCTTTAAACACTCCTTTAATTTTTGAACATTCTTCTCTTGTCTAAACAAATTTTCATTAACTCTCCAGGATCTTCTTTCCTCTTTCTCTTGAATCAGCTCCATCCAAACTGGACTATGATCCGTCAGTGATCTAGGAAAAATCTTAACATTCTTTACTTTATTATACAAGTCCGTGGTAATCAAGAAAAAGTCAATTCTTGAAAAAGATTGGTGTCTATCAGAAAAAAAAGTAAAGTCTCTCTCCTCTTGGTTACGTTCCCGCCAATAATCCCTTAATTCCCAGTCTTCTTTCATATCAAAAAAGGCTTTAGGTAGCCTTGCTTGTTTAAAAAAAGGAGAGGAACCTTTCTTGTCCCTTTGTGTATCTAAGACACCATTCCAATCACCCATTAATACCACTGATCTATAATCAAGCAATGTTATTTTTTGATGTAACTGCTTATAAAATTGTTCCTGTTGTTGATTTGGAGCGTAAAGTCCAACTATAAGTATTTTCTTACCATAAATACCAAGTTCAATCATCACATATCTCCCCTGGGGATCTGATTCTACCAGACAAGCTGGTAGGTTTTGTTTAACATATATAACAACTCCCCCTTTCTTCCCAGGAGCAGAAGATATAAAATGAGATCCCAAACGAGCATTAACTAAATATTTCTGATCTTTAAGTAAAATATGAGTTTCCTGTAAGCAAATAACATCATTAGTATGTTGCTTCAAATAATAAAAGATTTTTTTGCGTTTCTGAGGAGAATTCAATCCATTAACATTCCAGGTCAAAAACTTTGCCATCTCCCTTGGCACGCAGCCTGGAGAAGACACCATCAAACTCTGAAAGAGCTGCGTGTGTTGCATAACTCTTGGGTCTTGCTCCTCCCACCGGCGGTGATGCACTTCCAGGAGAACTCTCTTTAGGCTCTTTTTTACGTTGCTCCTTCTCTTTACGCTTATAGGCTGCACGGGTCATCCTCTGCTCTTTAACCTCCGTCTGGCGTTGCTTTACAGCTTCTATCATCCCAGCGGAAACCAAATCTAATGCCTCAGATTGCTGCTCAACTTCCTTGCCACTCAGAGATTTCCGACCAGATGAGGTTGAGCCTGCACCCAGGACCGAAGTATAAAAGTCTCTAGCTTTATCAACTGTGTTCAATCTGTAGCGTGTCCCAGCATGGCTCAAAACAATACCCATCGGAATTTCCCATCTAAATGGCATCGATCTAGCTTTAAGCTCATTGGTTAAAAAAGCAAAGTCTTTCCTGCTTCTTAAAATTTTGGATGGGATTTCCTTTAGAATGATGACATCTTGGGCAGCAATCTGAAATCTTTTATTGTAAAAAGCTTGTATAATCTCATTCCGCAGGGACTTCTTTGTAAAATAAATCACCACATCTCTAGGCAAGTTCTTCTGCTTAGCAATCCAGGAGTTGAGCCTATAAATTTTTTCCACTTCTCTCTGTAATTCTCCTTTATCCATATCCAAGGCCAGCGCCAGATCAGTAAGGACCACCTCCACCAGATCTTGATTCACATCTTCCTTGAGGCCTCTGATCCTCAGGGCATACTCCATTTGTCTGTACTGAAACATCAAAATATCTTCTTGTGAGGAGTCCACCTTCCTTTCCACATCTTGAATTTTGTCATCCAAAGAGTCAACTTTGTCTTCCACTTCCTCAAGCCTTGCATCGAGCTTAACCACCACAGTAGCCAAACCTGAAACAGCTGCCAGTATATCTTGTCGTAATTCATTATTGTTTTCTTGCAATTTAGTCTTTATCCCCGTTATCTCTTCTTTGAGATCAGATTTAATTTCTGATTTAATCTGTGAGACAAATTGATTCATTTCCTCTCTCATTTGAACTACAATCTCTCCCATTATGCCTCTAACCTCTTGTGCTGAAAGTCCAGATAGAGGAGGGGAGGGTGGTGGCTGAGCCGGTGGTACATGTTTAGATTGTTGTTGTAGCTGTGCAGTGGAAGTTATAGGAGAAGAAATAACCTTGGGTATTGAGGAAGGCTGCTGCCTCTTTGAAGCCATTTTAAAAAGCACAATTGTCACTTTCCTTTCCCCTCCAGCCAGGAAGGGAGGAGGGAAAAAAAAGAAAAAATTTTTTAAAAAGAGACAAACTATAGTCCTTGAAAGTCCAGAGTAAATCCAAAGAATAAAAAATAAAAGAGCAAACAATTCAAAAGAAAAAATTCTAAGCCAAAAGCAAAAGTAAAAGCAAAAACCAGTCCTTAAAAAGGGAAAGTAAAACAAAAGAGAAAGGAAAAAAAAACTCCGACACTTTCAAAGCGCCATCTTAAATCCTTTCACTAATATAACAAAAAAAGGAGGAATAATAGTAGAAATCAAAAAATAAAAAAAATAAACACCTAAATTATAACAAAAAATCCTTTAAACTGCTCCGTCCGTTTAAAAATTACTCACCAGAATGCTATAAACACGGAGATAGAAGCGGCGGTTTCTTTTGCTTCCTAGGAAGCAAAAACAGCTGGGAGGCGGAGATCAGCAGGAGCTCCGAGGGAACACTCCTTTCACCCCCTCTAGAAACAAATCCAGAGGGGGTTCAGGGGTTCTACCTCTATCCCTGCACTCTCTGTCCCTTCCCTTTGCCCGGGAAGGGAGTTCCGAGCCGCGGGCCAGCTGATGCACGCTGCGCTCCGCGGCTCTGACACTTCCCCAGCTGGACGGCTAAAAGCTAGCCGCCATCGCCGTCGCCTCACACCGGACTGTCTCTGACTTTCTTGTCATAAACTAGTAGACCTGAAGTTGAAATATTTTTAAGTATTCAGCTGATTATTTAATCGGTTAACTATTTTTTCTTCTTGACAGTAAATTAAGTAAAAACATAGTCACAGACATGGTCCAAAGGATGGTATCTTTTGATTCGGTTAAAAAAAGCTTTAGAAAAAGGCTTGCTTTTAGGTCAACTTTCAATCTTCACATAATTCACACCTATCCATAACAAGACAAAGCTATTTTGGCAAGGTGCTTTCACAATTAATATGCTGTGGTTTATCTGACTAGCAATTTCAAAGGAGTTCACACCTAAGATTGCACTAGTGCTTATGATGCTCAGTACTTTATTCAATCAGTGAACATTTGTCACATACTTTTAAAAAAGGCTAAATGAATTACTGGGCAATACCTATGTAGTTGTTTCAATATTTTTCCCCAGAATCCTTGATTCACTAATTAAAGAAGACATTTTTATATGGATAGTAGTGCACAAAGATGACATAGAAATAATATAACAAAAACCAGAAATTTTGACAAGTGTACCTCTGTGTAATAAGCTATATTTGCTGCAGAAAACTGTAGAAAAGATGTAAAGAGGGTACAGCAGTAGGTACTTAGTTGGCTATTTGTCTCACTGAAGCCTCTGAAATCCATGTTTTATTTCACCTAAGGATGAAGCTAGGTCTAGTATGGGTAATCTAGAGTTAACAACTTCATTCAGCAGTGGTTTGAAGTTACGGCAATACTGAATGAGGAAGCTACTGTTTCTTGAAGTTGTGGTCATTACAGCGACTCTGCAGTTTGTGATTGTGATCTAAGTCCTTGGTGACCGGCTCGCAATTATGATAGTCACAGAATCCCATGATTCTGTGACCTTCAGCACAGATTTCCAAACAAGCAAAATCAGTGGGAAGGCTGGCAAGAGGTCACAAACGGCAGTCACGTGACATTGCAGGATTCACTTAACAACCACAGCTAGAACTGCCTTTGTAAATATCATGTGGCATTGCACTTTATGACTGATTTGCTTAGCGATGGGGTTGCCAGTCCTAACTGCCATTGTTAAGCAAGGACTACTCGTAGTAGCCCATCAATACAGAATCATAGAATGTAGAACCAGAAAGGATTGCAAGCATCATCTAGTCCAGTGGTTCTCAACCTTTCTAATGCCGTGACCCATAATACAGTTCCCCATGTTGTGGTGACCCCCAAGTGGGTGTGGCCACCAATAAGAGGGAATAGGACAGCTAGGGAAAAGGGAACAAAATGGTGGACAGCATGGTTTGGCGACCCCCATGAAATGGTCGTTCGACCCCAAATGGGTTCCCGACCCACAGGTTGAGAACCACTGATCTAGTCAGTCTTCCGCATATGCAAGAAAAATCATTTAAACCATCTAGAGAGGTAGTTTGTCCAGCCTCTTCTTAAAACACCTCCAGAGATGGAAAATCCATAACCTCCCTAAGTAGTCTATTTCACTGTTGCACAGATCTTACAACTGGCAAGTTTTTTCTTATACTTCATTTTTTCATTATTATTCATTATATTGCAGTTCAGAACTAATGTGATCAAGTGCTTAAGGCACCAGGCTAGAAAGCTGGAGACTGTGAGTTCTAGTCCTGTCTTAGGCATGAAAGCCAGCTCGGTGAACTTGGGCTAGTCACTCTCTCAGCCCAAATCACCTCACAGAGTTGTTGTTATGGAGATAATAGGAGGAGGAAGGAGTATTAGAATATTATGTTCACTGCTTTGAGTTATTTATAAAACTAATAAATGTGGGAAATAGATGGAAAAATAAATAAATTTTAATTTAAATTCAATATAGGTTGCTGTAATATACACTTATTATTTCTTGGCCTAGTTCCTGGGGCCACTGAAAAATTGTTTTTTGTCAGTTTCCTGTGGTTCTCCTGACTGGCATGTCTATCCTTGGTCATCTTTTCTCCTCATTAAACATCCCAAGTTTCTTCAGACTATCTTCCCAGGGCATGTCCTGAAGTCTGTTTACCCTTTCTTACCACTCTCTGTATATATGAGAGGCCATATTGAAAAGACTTGATTCTTTTTACAAATTGGTTAAAGAAGAAGAGATAAAAAAAAGAGTCATGAGAAAAAAAAGAGGAGGTAGAATGTTGCTAACATTTACATCCTCTCTTTAAAAAACCACTATTTCCTGAACCATAGAACAGCATTTGCCTCAGAAATGTGATACTGACACTTTTTTTCAATAAAAAAACACAACCATACATTATTCACTTTTGAAGTAAGCAACAGAGCAAAACAAAAGAACAAAAAAGATGTATTCAAAGGAATTAAATACAAAAAGGATATAAGAAATATAAGAAATTAGGAAATTAAATATAGAAACCTAAGAAATGGGAAACATGTGAAATCAGGAAATTAAATAGAAGCTAATGGTGGGATTCAGCCGGTTTGCACCACTTTGGCAGAACCAGTAGCTAATTTTTTGTTGCCCAGGCCCAGAATGGACTTCCAGAAGCGGCATCCACACAGAGAACTGGTTGTTCACGTATTTGAATCCCACCACTGAATAGAGCCGAATCCTGTTTTTATCCAAACCATTCTCTACATCTCTCCGGACCTTTCTATCCATTCTTCCAGCATGTCCATAGATCATAATGTATGTTGGCTTTTGAAGCTTCTCACCTCTCTGCTTTTATTGTTTCACAACTGGCTGGAGATCAGAAGTGATCAATCCTGGCAACTTTAAGACTTGTGAATTTCAACTCCCAGCATGGCTGGCTGGGGAAACCTGGGGGTTGAAGTTTACAAATCTTAAGGTTGCCAAGGTTGACATTTTTTTGCCCCTGGGCAAAATCATATTCTGGTGTCTCCTGTAGTTTGGTTGATCTTCTAATTTTGTTACAAATTTCAAAACACTCTCTTGTTTCTTCTTTTTTTTTTCTTCACATTTTTTCTAGCTTTGTGCTTCTGATTTTCAGCAGTGGAAAATTTTTTTTCTTTTCTCAGACATTTTCTTCTTATTTACTGTGAACCACAATAATTATTTTTAATTACATCAACACTCATTACTGTCATATCTTCATATGACAAAAAATTATATTTAACCTTCTGATGGGCTGCCATAACAAGGTATATACTTGAAAGGAGATCTGGAAGCCTGTAATTGTGGAGTTTGTCTGGCAAGAACAAAGAATGCTTATGCACAGGGAATATGCATGTGTAAAGCTTGTAACAATACTGGTAAATAAAAGTAACAAAGAGTTAGGCATCTTGTATAGCCCAGCTAACAGTTAGGAATAGAGATAGCCTGGAGCAAATAGAATGTGTATTAGATAACTTCTGAAGCATTCATTAGCCAAGGCTTAGGAATAGGGATGGTTAGAGACCAATAGGATAAATGTTAGATCATTACTAAAATGTTTATTAGATATTTCTTATATATCCCCCCTTATCCCGCCTTCTGCTTTAGTGGAAATGAATAAAGCTTTCTTAATTCTGTGGTTCGAGGTTCCTAGGCGTTTTGGCCAGGATCCCTTTTCTTGGAGCGCCTCAATAAAAGAAATCAAAACCTGCACCTTGTGTCTGGTATTCTTCATCGGCCTCAGCACCAGGCTCAGACCTGAATTGGGGACAACACTTCAAGTGAGCACATTGATACACACATACCGCTTTATTCTGTTTTTCAAAAATCTTTTCAATTTGGGTGTCCTCTACAATTTGGAACTTCTAAACCTAGAATAGGCCCTGGAGATATCATGAGCTCTACCTAACCAAGACTTTCTCAATCTTCTCCTTCTTTCGAGTCAGTCACCCTTCTTTCCTAGATGTTTTGCGATTCATTCCTCATTCATTCTCTTTATAGGATTTAACTACTTTACCTCAATGTATTTCTTTCATTCTGATTACTCACTTCTGTATTCAATCCCCATTCATTCAGGACTCATTCATTCTTACTATCTGATTGATCAGACCCACTACTGACAACCACATTTCTCCTGTGTTCATTTTACTTTAGTATTTCTCCTGACATAGCAAATCCTCACAACCATATAACAAAGTGGGAGAAGTACAATTACAATTATATACAATCATTTTCACTTCCTTCAACAGATATTAATTCCTTATGATAAACCACCAACTATTTGCTGCATTTCATCCAAGATTTGTACACCTTGACTTTTCTCCATCCATTAATCTATAATTAATAAACATTCTCTCAGAGAATGGAAATTCATTTGCTTGCTTTAGTGTTTTTTTTCTCATGTCCTGTATATATAAAACGTTTGCTCTCTCAAACTTGATCTTCGATATATCAGTTTTCTGATCCATGTCTCCTGTTGTATCATACCATCTAATGTTCACCACAGATCATTCAGATTCTCAGAGAAAGAAATACATGCACATTCATGTCCCAATGAGCACAGGTTTAGAATGATCACATGTTGGTGGGGGGATTCTGGGAGTTGAAGCCCACTCATCTTAAAGTTGCTAAAGTTGAGAAACACTGCTTTAGACGATCACTGCCCATTTCTCTTCAAACTAGAGAGCAGGCTATCAACACCTGAGCTGTATTTTTTGTTCAGAGTTAAAGCAATTCTCCATTTCCTACACTGAGCTGTAACTCGAAAGAATTGCTGAGAAAATATTAGAAGACTACAAATCAATTATCATATCAATATGGTGTAACATTTATACATGGATCTTTTTTTCCAAGTGCAATTTTTAAAAATATATTGTTGTAAAACTTATATATTACTTTAACACAGTGCTATTTATACAGGATTGGTTAAAAATTAATTCTACTATTTAAATAACTTAGACCATTGGAGATACTGTACAAAAAAGAATTTATCAGTTGAAAAATGTTGGTGTTAATGAATATAATATTGTTTGATTTTTTTTTCATTCAGAACTGAATATAACATAAAAAAACCAAGTGCAAGTTGCATTGAAGTGTTTTGTTATACAATAATGAATTTTGCCTTGATATTAAGTAATGTACATGGACTGAGAAGATCCAGGATGGAGGAGGAGGAGATTAATTAGGAGAAGAAATTAAGGAAAAACTTCTTAACAATGAGAACAATTAACCAGTGGAACAGCTTGTCTTCAGACATTGTAGGTGCTTCATCACTCAAGGTTTTTAAGAAGAGACTGAACAGCCACTTATCTGACATGAAGAAGAAGAAGGAGAAGGAGAAGGAGAAGGAGAAGAAGAAGGAGGAGGAGGAGGAGGAGGAGGAGGAGGAGGAGGAGGAGGAGGAGAAGAAGAAGAAGAAGAAGAAGAAGAATTTTTTTGAGCTCTTAGAAAAAGTGGCAGAATATACAGTGAAACTTGAAAAATTAGAATATCGTGCAAAAGTTCATTTATTTCAGTAATGCAACTTAAAAGGTGAACCTAATATATGAGATAGACTCATTACAAGCAAAGCAAGATAGTTCAAGCCGTGATGTGTCATAAGTGAGATGATTATGGTTTACAGCTCATGAAAACCCCAAATCCACAATCTCATAAAATTAGAATATTGTGAAAAGGTTCAATATTCTAGGCTCAAAGTGTCCCACTCTAATCAGCTAACACCTGCAAAAGGTTCCTGAGCCTTTAAATGGTCTCTCAGTCTGGTTCAGTAGGAATCACAATCATGGGAAAGACTGCTGACCTGACAGTTGTGCAGAAAACCATCATTGACACCCTCCATAAGGAGGGAAAGCCTCAAAAGGTAATTGCAAAAGAAGTTGGATGTTCCCAAAGTGCTCTATCAAAGCACATTAATAGAAAGTTATGTGGAAGGGAAAAGTGTGGAAGAAAAAGATGCACAAGCAGCAGGGATGACTGCAGCCTGGAGAGGATTGTCAAGAAAAGGCCATTCAAAAGTGTTGGGGACTTTCACAAGGAGTGGACTGAGGCTGGAGTCAGTGCATCAAGAGCCACCACACACAGACGGATCCTGGACATGGGCTTCAAATGTTGTATTCCTCTTGTCAAGCCGCTCCTGAACAAAAAACAATGTCAGAAGCGTCTTACCTGGGCTAAAGAAAAACAGAACTGGTCTGTTGCTCAGTGGTCCAAAGTCCTCTTTTCTGATGAGAGCAACTTTTGCATCTAATTTGGGAACCAAGGACCCAGAGTCTGGAGGAAGAATGGAGAGGCACACACTGCCAAAAGCACCAAAACCTGGTTCAATGACCGTGGGATTACTGTGCTTGATTGGCCAGCAAACTCGCCTGACCTGAACCCCATAGAGAATCTATGGGGCATTGCCAAGAGAAAGATGAGAGACATGAGACCGAACAATGCAGAAGAGCTGAAGGCCGCTATTGAAGCATCCTGGTCTTCCATAACACCTCGACAGTGCCACAGGCTGATAGCTTCCATGCCATGCCGCATTGAGGCAGTAATTGCTGCAAAAGGGGCCCAAATCAAGTACTGAGTACATATGCATGCTTATACTTTTCAGAGGTCCGATATTGTTCTATGTACAATCCTTGTTTTATTGATTGCATGTAATATTCTAATTTTTTGAGATTGTGGATTTAGGGTTTTCATGAAAGGTTGTGGATTTGGAGTTTTCAGCTTGTAAGCCATAATCATCTCACTTATAACACATCATGGCTTGAACTTTCTTGCTTTGCATGTAATGAGTCTATCTCATATATTAAGTTCACCTTTTAAGTTGCATTACTGAAATAAATGAACTTTTGTACATATTCTAAATTTTTGAGTTTCACCTGTATATTATATGCAGCATTGAATGAATGTTGAACAGAAGCTCTGTTATAAATGCATCAGTAAGAACAATCCAAGTGAAGCTTTTTCTGGCACTGAAGAAACTAAACCTGAGAAAGATTTGGCCAAAAGCAACACTAATACAAACATCATTTAATTGTTTCCAATTATAATTATACTCTCCCACTCTATTCCCATGAACTATTATGTCATCATATTATGACTAATGTATTTCTTACCCCCATGGCAAATATTCACCCTATTTGGATTCAGTTTTGTGGTGTCCTTGATGAATAAGAATTTCTTATTGCTTTTTAATTGTTGCCAAGTGGTTTTGATACATAATGTCTCCACAGCTGCAGTCTGCCTAGATGAAGCACACAACTCACTTCAATTCAAATAGCTGGATTCCTTTCAGAAGTAAATGTTGGCTTTATCCAGACTTAATATAAGACCAGTCTACAACATTTCCAGGTTGCATAATATGCTTTAGTGGAAGCGTTGCTACTGTATTGCTAAGCAACTTCATCATTTCTTTATTGGAATTCCTGTTGTTATTCAGTTAATAAAAGCCAGTGAATACAGTAGCAATTCTATCAAGTCTTAGAAGTTAACATTTTTATTAAACTTTGTTTTGCATGAATAAATAGGCCTTCTTCCTCTATTTCTCTTCTATATTGTCAATAAAATAAGGATGTTTATTGAAAGAATAAACTAGTTGACAACCTTTATCTTTTTCACACAGCTTTATCTAACATTTGATGTCTTTGTAGGATGTGATTCTGTGACTGTTTACCTTGATTGCTCAACATGTTTAAACCAATAATTTAACAAGGCTTTACTCAAATCTTCCAATTTTCTAGGTTACATGTCATGCTGAATCATAAATTACAAAATGGATTAGGTACCTGTCAGGCTAAACATTGTTGGTTACTTTACAGTACAATATGTCAGGTGACTAGGTTATCAGGAACTTCATGTGAACTTTCCTCTCATTTCAGTTGTAAGGGCTTTCAACGTAGGAGTCATCTAGTAAGAATAATATATTAAGCTGTCTTCCTTTCTTGAGGTATTACAATGAATGGAATGGTTGTTAATCTAGGCTTGATGTTTCACAGCAATGGGTTGGGAATGAGAATAGGATAATAGAAAGAGTGGATCTTTGGGGAAGAGGAGTCTTGCTCCTGGACCTAGAGAGAAATATCTCCCAAATCAATGGTCTTCTCTTTGCAAAGTATGTTACATGTCTCTGTCTCCTCCTGGAACCACAAAAAGAGAGCTTCTGCAGGATGGAGTCTAGTTGTTGCTGTTATTCCAGCAGAAGTATTGGTCAACATAGGCTCTGGGTAGCCTCAACCAGCCAGGGCTTTTCTCCTAGGAAAGTTAGTTTTTGTCTGATTTTGTCTATTCAACTGGATTTTAGTTCTATGTCTGAACCATAACCCTTGAAGGATTTTAATTTTGAGAACTTGAAACAACCCTGGCATAGTTTGAAGTAACTTTTGTTTAAATCAAATTGAATTACAGCTTGATGGATTTGGCTGAAACAGCAAGCTAAAGTTAATACAATATGTACATACAACAAACACCGAGAGAAGATGAATGAATACAGGTGTGCAAGATTGAGACTAGCTGCTCTTCATTTCTTTCAAGATAAAAACTGGCTTATTTTGACATAATGGAATGGCTGGTCTCCAGAAGTTGTGGATGCTTCACCACTAGAATTTTTAAGAAGAGATTGAACAACCATTTGTCTGAAATGGTATAGGATTTCCTGCTTGAGCAGGGAGATTATAATATAATATAATATAATATAATATAATATAATATAATATAATATAATTAAAAGTTGGAAGGGACCTTGGAGGTCATTTAGTCCAACCCCCTGCTCAGGCAGTAAATCTTATACCATTTCAAACAAATGGCTGTTCTGTCTCTTCTTAAAAACTTCCAGTGTTGGAGCATTCACAACTTCTGGAGGCAAGTTGTTCCACTAATTAATTGTCCTAACTGTCAGGAAATTTCTTCTTAGTTCTAGGTTGCTTCTCTCCTTGATTAGTTTCCACCCGTTGCTTCTTGTCCTGCCCTCAGGTGCTTTGAGGAATAGCTTGACTCCCTCTTCTTTGTGGCAACCCCTGAGATATTAGAACACTGCTATCATGTCACCCCTCGTCCTTCTCTTCATTAAAGTAGACATATCCAATTCCAGCAACCATTGGAATGGGACTAGAGTTGGACTAGAAGACCGCCAAAGTGCCTTCCAACTCTGTTATTCTGTTACATTTGAGTGCAGCTGAGTTTACATTAAAGTTGCAATCTGAGTAAGTAGCTGTGTTTATTCAAACATACAAGACAACTCTCTTTCAACCCACCATTTAAGTGTTTGTGTCTTAATGCAAGGAGGAATCCAGCTGTTGTGATTTGTAAACTTCCAGTTAACAATAACAACGAAGTATAAAAGTACTCAGAATGAGCAAATTGTGAGTTTAAAAATTATAACTTAGCCCATCATAGGAACTCTGCTTTTGTTTACATTTTTAGGACTTTTAAAAAATTAGAATAGCCCTGTCTAGGGCTTGATGTTACCCATTCCTTCACTGGGAGACCCTTCAGACAGTCATTCCCAGCCTGGTCATCTCATAGCTTAATTACTGCAACATTCTCCACAAGGAGCTACCTTTGAAGACCAGCCAGAAATATCTACAAATAGTCCACAGTATGGACTGTGATGGACATGCCTTGCTATGCCCATAGCCCATTGCTGCTTTGCAAGCTGCATTTGTTTTCTGTTTGTTTCCACTGTGATTTAAAATGCTGGTTGCTACTTATAAAATCCTACATGGCATAAAGCTCAGTTACTTGGGGAACCACCTGTCTTCCATAGTATTTGTCCAAGTAGTTTGATCTGGCAGGGTTGATGTGATTTGAGTTCCATCCATTAAGCAATATCACCTGTCTGGACCCAAAAGGGCACCTTCTTTCTAGCAGCACCTGATCTCTGAAATGAGGCTTCCTTTAAGGTCCAGATAGATCCCACCCAGGTCTTTAGCAAGGCAAGTGAAGCCCCCTTGCATTTTCCCCCCATCTAGCTCAATTCCATTCTTGCTCTGGTTGATTTTCTATATTTTATTATATATTAAAAACATTTTTTACTTGTGAAACATCGAGAGCTGTTGGGAGTTGACCAGAATACACATTTAGTAATAAGTAATAAATTGCCTTATGTCTAAGGATATTTTCCATGTAGTATGGCTGTATTATTATCCTTCTCATCTTTTTTATTACCTTCTTCTTTTAGTATCTTATGATTATATTACCTTGTTGTTTGTATGTACATTTGTTGTTTGTGTGTACAAGTTATTTGCATATTTGTATGCATACTGATTATATTACTTTGTTGTTTGTGTGTACACTGAGAGCTTATGCACCAGAGACAAATTCCTTGTGTGTCCAACCACACAATATTCTATTCTATTCTATTCTATTCTATTCTATTCTATTCTATTCTATTCTATTCTATTCTATTCTCCATTTTACATTCCATAACTAAAACTTCATTGAATAATGTGAAAAAGGTCAGTACCTCATGACTAAATAAACTATAAATGATGTACAACTACTGAATTGCAAAGATAGGTTTGTCTTAAAGAGACAGAAATACATTAAATATTCATGATGTTGTAACACAAAATATATAAAATTTCCAGACAAAAAGCGGTTCTTATGCAACTCGGCTTCTCAGTACCTCTTTCTCATTGCTTTAGAAAGAAAGTAACAGATATTTGTACTATGTTTGGTGAATAAAAATAAAAATAACGCAACAAATAAGAATTCTTATTTAATCCAGAATATTTTTAATTATTAATACTTCAGTAACATTTGAAACATTTGAATTGTTTTGGTCTGCATCACACTCTGGGCCATGAATTAATTCAAGGACTATATTTATCTAATTTTAGCCTAAAAGTTGAGCAATATTGTTTTAGCAATGTTCTCATTTTTTTAGCAGTCCACAGTTGGATAGAATATTGTATTAAACAGTAAAACACTGACAATAACTTGGGTATCAGAGCTCATGCATTAGTTCCATGAAAGATTAGGGATTACTGATTAAGACTGAAAGTACAGTTTTACTTTCTAGTGCTTATTTTAATTTGAGTTTTGAACTCTGGATAGACTAAGATGCTTAGGGTTTTTTTTTAATGCTGTTACTCAGTATTTCTCAATTCAGTCAATTTTAACACATGTGGACTTCTGCTCAACTATCCCTTCTCATCTTCTGGACAGAAAGCTGAGATTAAAGATAACGATAAAAAGCAGAAATGTTTTTTTTTTTCCTGCTGCTTAGATTATAAATAAAATCTGTGCCCCTAAGTCAGTGGGAGTTTGATGCCTGTCATCTTTTCTACCTGGGCTTTTTTCATTCTTAAGTAGAATTATTTTACAGGTTGATACAATAAAGAGTGAGCAAGCATAATAGCAGGGTGGAATGCCAGCACCACAGAGCAGGGCTATAAATTTATAGTAGCTGCCTCCAAATTTTATCTAGAACAGCCCGGATGTAAATTCCACAAAACAAAGATCCCTGGAGGTTTTTCTTAAGAACTCCCTATTTGCCAGAGCAACAGCTGCTATGCTCTGCCTCATCCCTTCACTAAAAAATATATACATAGCAACCTTCACTTTAAGGACCTTGTGTGCCTGTGTTTGTTCATGTGTACTAAATCACACAGATAAAAAGAATAGAAGATAAAAGACTGGCCTTCTGCAAGCTATCATATGAATGACTAGCTTCTAATTTGATGCTCTCTAGGTTTCTGGCCTGATGCCTTCCCTATGCCAAAGATAGGCAATTGACAGGCTCTGGGTCTTTGGGGTGATTACTTCCAGAAGTCCTCTCCAACATGGCCTGGAATATGGGAACTGTAGTCCAAAGCATTTAGAGGCCCCCATAGTGTCTAGTCATGTCTGACCACATTAACCAGTTACTGTCTTAAAACAGAATGTGAGGCTGCATTTTTTTGGTGGTGGTGATGCTTCCTATCTTAAGGTAATCACCTCAATAGATGTGAAGAATTGAAAAAGCTTCTTGGATGAGAAGCAAAATGTTTTCGAGGCAAAAACCAAGAAAGTCCAGTTGCCTTTTGAAAAGCAGCTTTGGGACAACCATGATCTGGATGACCGAGAATCTCCATAGGCATAACCATATCAGTATAATTTCTAAATAAAGCAAGGTAATCGCCTTAAGTAGTAAAACTTCAACATTTTCAATGCACTCCAGGATCTCTAATTATAAGTTCAATAGCTGCAGAGGAACCAATGTCCTTTTTGGTGGACCAAGGCTATTATGACAAAAAGAAAGTTTATAAGCAGGAGATGTATTGTGATCATGCACTAAAAACATGTACCGGTACCTTAAATACAGAATTCTCTTCCAGATAATTTAATGAAGTTCAGAGCCTTTCAAGACTCTATTTCTTTTGTTAAAAGGAAGAAGTCACACTGCAGTGGCTTTTGAGTGGTAGAAAATCCTATGCAGATTTTTTTTTCTTCATATGCAGTAATCACTGTAATTAACTAGCTTCCTCCTGTATAGCTTCTCAAAGGTTTAAGCAGAGTTCAAGCTTTTCAAACTACAGGATTATTATTTTGACACTTCCTCAGGAAGTAAAAGTGCAGACAGAGACTCCATTTGTTTTCATTCTGTTCAACACAACACTTTTATTAGGGTTAAGTCTGCCTTTCACTTCCTGGACTATAGTTTCCACAACACCTTACAGCATTAAGACGATGGAAACATAGTCTAAGACTTCTAAAAAGCAGCAGGCTGAGTGAGTTTGATTGTCAAGTCATGTGGATTTTTTTCATCTATACCACGTCTCTTTTACAGTCTTTGTGTTCAACATTTGCACGTATCCCTGGTGCTGCTTGGGGCTGATGCTCTGTTTGCATTGTATCACAGGCTGTTTTTCATGGCTAAGATGCCAGCAAATGATATCTATTTTCAGCGTACAGGGTACAGCTCTGCTGCTTTGCTTTCCTCCCTGCTGGCATGAAAGCATCCGCAGCCAGTCTCATTAACACAGGCAGGGTCTGAAAGAGTAGGAAAGCTTTGGTAGACACTTAGAGACTCTGAAGGCTGCAAACTCTGACATTCACAGCCAACCAGCCTTCTCACCACTCTGGTTCGGGCAGAATCCACATGCATGAATGAGGCAAGGCTCTTGGTCACATACAGAGGTAGAATATACAGAGGCAAAAGCATCTTCTACTGGAGATACAGATTTGGGAGTTCTTTTAAAATCAAGAGGCAGCAATCAAGGATACAAACTCAGCAGAAATCTGTAGATTGAATTTGAAGAAGAGTAGAATTTACCACTGCCACAACGGCCTCTAATTCTCTCTTATACACACCCAACTGAAGGAAATAGCAGAGGTTTTGCTTCAAAAAAACAAAACAAAAACCTGCTGCTTTGGTACAAGTAGGTAAGCAGAGTAACCAAGAAATGGTGTTAGTTTTTTTTTTTCCTGTTTCCGGTTTGGTGGTCTCAGTCTGCTCTAATTTTTATTTTTCTGCACAGGTTCAGGAACTGTATGTAATCAACTTTTTATTCAGCTCTCAGGCTGTGCTTAGATATAATATTGTCTTTTAACTACTGTTGTAATTTGTAATATAATTTGGAATCCTTTCACAGTTTCTCTTCTGAGATACTAGCTAGATTTTCAGAAGAGATGATTAGATACCTCCATTGCTGTGGTAGCCATTCCTATTCCCCCTTTGCCCAGGGTTTGTATATTTGCTTGTATAATCTTTACTTTTTAATATGTATTTTTATATTTTGTTATATTTGTTGTTTTATATCTGCTACTGTTGTGCACCACTCAGAATCGCCTTTGATGAGATAGATATATAAATTTGATAGATATTAGAGGGATATTGTATATAGATGATTGATTGATTGAGAAAGAGAGAGATGGATAGAGAGATGGATAGATAGATAGATAGATATAGAGATAGATAGATAGATAGATAGATAGATAGATAGATAGATAGATATCCATCCAACACCTTAAAGCCACAGTATATGAAATTGATTTTAAAAATACCAGAACTATCATCAAAACTGAACATTTTAATAACAGAATAATCAGAGAAGCCATTGAGATAGAAAAACGCCCACACAGCATGAACAAACGAGATGATACCTCCCGCCTACCAGCCATTTAGAAACCCGTCCTTATTGACAAACGACTCCCTAACACAAAAAATGACACCAGACCCACACTCACAAAAACCACACAGGATGTCACCACTACACATCCACGCAAAAAGCAAACCCAAAGCCACACCAATGATGAGTCACGACCACAAACCAGAAGCCAGACCACAGCTGCATCATTAGCCACTTTAAACCCCTGCAATCCATACATGAAGCAAACTGACACCCACCATGAAGATGAGGCACAACCACAAATGCGAAGCCAAAAAATAGCAAGGCAGCCCACCATCTTAAATCCCCCTGCAACTCAGACTAACCTGAGCACAACAAAGCCCCCACCCAAACAGAACACTCCCCCAGCCAATCAGAGCACAGCCAAACCCCCCAGCCAATCAGAGCACAGCCAAGCCCCTAACCAATCAGAACACACCTCCACCCAATCAGAACACAGCCAAGCTCCCACCCAATCAGTTCATACCCCCACTGGCAGTTAAAAGGAAGAAACAGCTAAGACCACACATTGCTCCTCGAAGCATGAAGCTGAAAACACCAGCCTGAAGATGACGAATGGGACTTCGTCAAAACGTCGCCAAGACACTTCCAATTTTACATGGGAGAAAACCCGAATAACCAAAGACCTAGATAGATAGATCTGATAGATAGATGGATAGAAGGGCAATTTGGAAATAAATCTCCCTTTGATTATCAATGACAGACACTCGCAGATACAGAACTTTTATTATATACATTAGAAAACTACAACATTACATTACTTTTGATACAATCACCATTCAAATTGAGGCACTTGTCATAACATCTTACAAGATTTGAAATTCCTTAGTAGTAGTTGCTCAGCACCAAATCTGGGCTATAGGGGGTTGATCAGAAACGTCCCAATGGAACTGCTTCAAAAGCTCTTGAGTGCATCTAGCGGTGTGCGGGCGAGCATTATCGTGAACCAACACCACACCCAAAGTCAGCATGTCCTGACGCTTGTTATGGATGGCTCGTCTGAGTTTTCGTAACGTTTCACAGTAGACATCTGAACTGATGATCGAACCACGCTCCATGAACTTCACTAGCAGTACTCCTTTTGTGTCTTCACATTTGGCAGGATTTTCTATGGCACCACTTCCGGTGTGGTGTTGGTTCACGATGAAGCTCACCCACACACCTCTAGATGTACCCAAGAACTTTTGAAGCACTTCCATTGGGATGTTTTTGATCATCCCCCATAGCCCAGATTTGGTGCCAAGTGACTACTATGAAGGAATTTCAAACCTTATAAGACGTTATGACAGGTGCCTCAATTTGAATGGCAATTATGTCAAAAAGTAATGTAATGTTTAGTTTTCTAATGTGTATAATAAAGGTTCTGTATCTGCGTGTGTCTATCACTGATAACCAAACAGAATTTATTTCTGAATTGCCCTCGTAGATAGATAGATAGATAGATAGATAGATAGATAGATAGATAGATAGATAGATAGGCAGACAGACAGACAGACAGACAGACAGACAGACAGACAGACATGAGAGATACTATACCTAGATACTGTAGGTAGTTGGAAAAAAGATAGATAGATAGATAGATAGATAGATAGATAGATAGATAGATAGATAGATAGATAGACAGACAGACAGACAGACAGACAGATGGACAGACAGACATGAGAGATACTATACCTAGATACTGTAGGTAGTTGGAAAAAAGATAGATAGATAGATAGATAGATAGATAGATAGATAGATAGATAGATAGATAGATCACCACCATTTTATGATTTGCCTGGAGCACTGAATTTTCTGTTGTTCTTTTCTTATTAATAGATATTTTATCACAATCCAGACACCTCTGGGGTTCCAGCTCTTTTGGAAGACAAATGTTCTGAATGAGTGTATTCAAAGAGAACTATGATTGTGGCTGATAACTGAGTTCCTTTTAAATAGAAATTTAGCACTTTTCTGGAACAACACTGTGTGGCTCCCACCACACACACACACTATGGCGAGCACCTATGGCGAGGCTGATTTAGGTTGTTAAGTTGTGATGCTGGTACAGCTACACATGATGTAAAGATGCTTTATGGATTGTGTGTTAGATCAGTGATCCCCAACCTTTCCAGCTTGGCAGCATGGCCAAGGGGAGTAGAGGGGATGGTTGTGTGTAAGTGGCAGGCTTGGGCACGAGTGCGCAGAGTTCCATTTGCGCTTGCACAAATGGAGCTTCATGAGCAAGTGTGAGCACCTGCTGCTCCGGCAAGTGGAGCTTTATGTGCGAGCACGAGTGCCTGCCACTCATGCAAGTAAAGCTGTGCACATGTGTGCACTCGCCTGCCACTAGCACGGCCCGGTTCTGAACAGGCCATGGCAGCCTGGCAAAGGGGAGAGGGGATGGTTCTGTGCAAGTGCCTACTGCTTGTGCAAGTGAAGCTTCTGCACAAGTGTGAGCACCTGCCACTTGCGCAAGTGGAGCTGCCCATGGATGCGCGCACTCACTTACTCGCCGCTCACATGGCCCGGGGATTGGGGATATGACAGAAAAAAAAGCATTGCTGGGGCATATTGATGCCACAATATAATGCAAGAAAAGAAAAAGCATAATGGACTTTTGCTGATCAGGACTGAACAATGAGGCTTTAAGGATTTATTTATAGATAAGAGATAGGATATTACAATTGTCATTTGTTTACATATTTCTTTTATTGTTCGTGATTATTTTTTCTATTCTATTTTTCTGTTTTTTATTTTCTGCACTTTTTAAGCTTTTATACTTTGTATTATTTTTATTATAATTGTTAATGAAATTACTACTAAAACAGAAAGGAAATCTGGCAGCTCTTCCTGTTGCAGATAAAACTGTTACTATATTCAGATAGCCTTGAATTTCCCTCCCCACCATTTAATTAGGCAGACTTGTAGCTCAATGTCTGCCTGAAATGTTTCTCGCAGTTGCTCCCTAAGATACAAAATGGGGGAGAGTTCTCCAACTTGATATTACCTCAATTTTCCTGGGTCCAGGGGACTTTGAGTTGGAGATGAAAATTCTCAGATGAAAAGATTTATCAAAAACTGCCAATGAATTTGAGTTAGACAGAGTATGCAAAAGGTAAGTTGGTACTGAAGTGCTTAGACTCATTATAAATTTGATGTCTTCTTCTTCATTGTATTTAAATCAGAGTCAGAAACAAACTGTGAGCTATTTTTAGTTCAGCCAGTCTTTCTCAAAAATATACATCTCATAAACTATTTCCTCTTCCTTTTGAATTCACCGGAGAAATATAGCCAGACTCAGAATGTAAAAAGACAATTCCCCAGATAACTATTTAGCAATACTGTAGCTCCTAATCACTTCAACCAAACTCATGTCCATAGAAGTAGGTATATGATTACATTGTTAATACCTATAATGTTAGCTCGGTTGTGTCCAGTTGTGCTTGTTCACAAATTACTGAATTTAACACTTACCTCATATCTCTCTTGATTCAAGGTCTCCTCATGCTAAAGTTGTGGCAAAAATATGGGTTAAAAGCTGGATGCTGGAACTCCAATAAATGGATGTAAATCGGCAAAGAAGTTATAGATCCTCTTCAACTCAATATATTAGATTTAATTAGGACTCTCCATAGAGTTTCACACCTATTTTGGCAGCATGAAGGGCTACTTGATTCCAATCATTAGAGCAGTGTTTCTCAACCTTGACAATTTTAAGGGATGTGGACTTCAACTCACAGCATTGCTGGCTGTGGAATTCTGGGAGTTGAAGTCCACATGTCTTAAAATTGTCAAGGTTGAGAAACACTGCATTAGAGTATTATAATTGTTTGTTATTTTATTTATTTATTTATATACCGCTTTAAGTGCAAGTACTCTCTAAGCGGTGTACACCAGTAAGCAATGTATATATATATATTTACATTGCTCCCAACAATCTGGGTCCTCATTTTACCTACCCCGGAAGGATGGAAGGCTGAGTCAACCTTGAGCCGGTGAGATTTGAACCGCTGACCTGCTGAACACAGTCAGCTAAAGTGGACTGCAGTACTGCACTCTAACTGCTGCGCCACCTTGGCTCAGTCCTTATTGATAGGACTCTTTGAGCACGTAAAAAGGCGTCACTCAGAAAAGAATCAGAACAGAGCTGGAAGGGACCTTGGAGGTCTTTTAGTCCAGCCCCCTGCTCAAGCAGGAGAGACTATACCATTTCAAGACCTGTATATTCTCTCATTCCTGAGGGGAAGACAGAGAATAATGATTGATATGTGTTACAGTTTCCAAGTGCACATTAGAAAAACAGCCAAACAACATGAGCAATTCAACAGCATTGGACACCTGATTTTTCAGAGCGATAGGCTGCTCTTCAAAAGCTATTGCTTTTAAGACAGATTCCTAAATGAAACAGGAGCTTAGAGTCTCCTGAATGCCTCTTCCAACTGTGCCATTATTTGATGGTTTCTCAGTATTCTGCATAAAGTTCAGAGCTAACTTCCAGCTGGGAGGTGGAGTTTACATGCAAGGGAGTGGAGATCTGTGGTGTTCTCAAAGGCCTTTGCCTTGGAAACTTTGATAGTTGTAGAGGAAAAAAAAGTGTGTGGATTCTGGTAGATTAAGCAACATTTGATACCCATAAGATCAAAAAAATTTCCCAGGTGAGGAATCTGTGTCTGTGAATTTCTGCCCCACAAGCTGCTGTATTTAATCATACCCATCAGAAACACAGCTGGAAGTAGTTCCAAACAAAGAAAAAAATAGAAGAAGAAGAAGAAGAAGAAGAAGAAGAAGAAGAAGAAGAAGAAGAAGAAGAAGAAGAAGAAGAAGAAGAAGAAGAAGAAGAAGAAGAAGAAGAAGAAGAAGAAGAAGAAGAAGAGAAGAAGAGGAGGAGGAGGAGGAGGAGGAGGAGGAGGAGGAGGAGGAGGAGGAGGAGGAGGAGGAGGAGGAGGAGTACAAAGTTTCATGATTTCAACAGATCTAAGTTTGATTCCAAAATATTCCTGTATTAGTCTTTTAAAATAGTGCTTAAAGTTCCAACTAGTTCAGTAAGGAATTTCATTGATAGATGAACTACTCCATCTGATCTAGGGGTTTCTGGAGGGGTAGGAATCAAGGTGGCAGCTATGACCTCAGGATTGAAGCCACCAGCTTGATCTTTTTGACTCCAACCTCCAGACATTCCTGCAACTACTTCTCTCTCTCTCTGCTTTCAGATCTACCCAGCACTGATCCATCTAGGTAAGAGCCACCCAGTACTGCCTGTGGATTCCTCCTACTGTCCTATGGTTATACACCCCTGTCTGATTCACTTTAAGCCTGTAAGAATAGCCTTGAGAGACAGGAGGAGGAGCCATAGCCTAGACAATGGTCAGACAAGAGATATCTCAGTCCAAGAAGAAATGGGGGCAGAGAAGGAGTCTCAGAAGGGACCTCCCTCCATTCTCTGAAAAAGGTGAGAAGATTCTGTTCCTGTAACCTTATACAATAAAGGTAGTGTTGGTACTCATGGTTTTAGTTTCTTTCTGGCCTAGCTCAAAGGGCTGATTCTCAATTGAAAATACTGGCTCACGGGCTTCATAATATTGTATATTTTGCCTACTATTTCCCAATATTAAAAAACCAATACTGTCAATTTGAATAACAAGTTGCCCTTTAATACATGTAATCAGGGCTTTTTTTTGTCACAGAACACCCAGAATGGAGTTCCGGCACCTTTTTTGGATGGAACCTTGTAGGGTAGGCAAGGCGGGTTGTATGAGGTGTATGAGTTCCAGCACCTTTTTTTTTTACACAAAAAAAGCACTGCATGTAATGCTGTGTTTCTCCATATTCAGAGAGTTCATTTATACTCATTCAACAAGGGTTTAAAATTATTTCATTTCCTGTGTGAATCCTTAGCTTCTTTATATTTGTTTCAGATTCTGCTACAGGTCTGATAATTTTTGTAATATTGTAATATATTCTTAGTAATACGTCAAAACCTGGGCAAGCAAAGGAAGAGTTATATCAGGGGTGTCAAACTGCCAGCTTGCGGGCTGGAAGTGTCATGTGGAAGCCGCGCTCACCCCATTGCCGCCAATGGCAAAACAACCCTGATACATCGCGCGACATTGTGAGGTTGACATATCTGAGTTATATGCCTAGGTGCAATTCTGTTCGATGACCACAATAAAAATGTCCCTTCATTTATTCATTATATGCCTATGAGGTTGTCCTGCAGGGCCTTCCTTGTTGTTACGGTCCTTCATGTCAATCTTAGTTCCTGATAACTAAATGATCAGGTGCATACAGTTTTATTGGCAACATTTAAGAAGTGGTTTGCCAGCATCTTCTCAGGCAGAGAGAAGAGGACCGGCTCAAACTCCTCCTTTGCTGACTTTTGTACCTAAGATACTATCAGAATTCAGGCCTCCCTTCCAGTAGTTCAGAGCCTTAATCACTATACCAATCTTGCCCAGTGAATCAGGGATTGTAACTTCAAGAAATTTTTCAAAGGAGTGTTACTTAAGTTATTGTAAAGCTTTTCAAGTGAGATCTATATCAGGCAAGTCCAATATTTTGGCTTACCTGGGTTGCACTGAGTGAAGAGAAATTGTCTTGGGCCATATATAAAGTATATAATATACTTAATGTCTATATATGAATAAGTAATGTTAAAAGTTTATGATCTTGTGGGGTTACTGTTATGTCCCGAGCCTTGCAAACGGCTCGGGCGTTTGCAGGCAGTCCCGGGCAGGTGCAAAGCTGCCCGGGACCAGACAGGCTGTCGCCAGCGCCGTGCGCATGCGCGGGTGCTGGCGCGGGAAAAGTAACCCATTTACCCGGGAGTTGCCTATATAAGAGGCTGTGAGGCGTTTGGGCTGAGCTGAAGCCATCTTCCTGTAAGCTGAACGCTGAATAAAAGAACCTGAGAACTCCAGCTGCTTCTCGTGTCTGTTTTCCCGCCAAGGACGCAACACTGGCGACGAAGGTGGGATGCCTTGCACTACCTGGAAAGGAAAAAGTGTAAGCTTACCCAAGGAGTCCTGAGCGGCGGAAGAGGAACGGTGTTGACTCAGCAGCTGCCCGCCAATCCAGTGCGCATTCGGGGGTAGGCTGGCTGATAGACCCGTCTCCTGAAGATCCGAAGATGGCGAAAATCGGAAGGCTTGCGGAATTCGACGTCTCACATCCAGAGCGGTGGGAGTCCTACGTATCCAGAATGGAGAACTACTTCAAGGCAAACCAAGTGAGGGAAGATAGCTTGAAGGCTGCCACCCTGCTTTGCGCTTGCGGCCAAGACGCCTTCGAAATCGCAGAAAACCTTGCAGCACCTGTTCCAGTAGAGTCTGTAAGCTACGCAGACCTGAAGAAGCTGCTGAAGGACCACTTCCACCCCAAGGTGTCCGTTATCTCATGGCGCCACACCTTCGAGCAGAGGGATCAACGGTCCGGGGAGTCAGCCAAGGAGTACATCGCCGCGTTACGGAAGGCCGCCAAGCCCTGCGAGTTCAAGGACCTCGAGGAACGACTGAGGGACCGATTCGTGTGCGGGTTGAGGCATCGAGAGCTACAACAGAGACTTTTCGCTAAGGAAGAATTATCCTTCCAAGACGCTTTAAGGGAAGCCACCGCGGAAGAAGCAGCAGGCGGCGCCGTCAAGAACATGCGGCCGATCAGAAGCAGTGCAGAGGGTGCGTCCGTGCACCAAGAAGACGTCCGACGAAACTCCGAGGAGGATCCGGACGAAGAAGTCGACCGTCTACACCCCGCGAAGGGAGAAAATCAGAAGGAAAGCTCTTCAGCTCCGCTCAAGTGCATCGGCTGTGGAGGTCGCCACAGGAGAACCGACTGCAAGTTCCGCTCCGCTACCTGCCGGGCATGCGGCAAACAAGGGCACATTGCAGCTGTGTGTCTGGGCCGACGAAAGGCACAACCTCAAGAAGAACGCCTGAAGGGTACCAGAGTCCCCAGCCAGAATAGGGTAGGTTTTTGCGCTTCGCGTAGAAACATTTGTAGGACAGGCACACACAAGCCCATGAAGAAAAAGCTGTCACTCAACGTGAAGCTACAAGGGGTTCCATTATCTATGGAACTAGACACAGGGTCCGCCCTTTCCATCATTTCATTGCATACATTTAGGAAGATTTGTTCCAGTAGTGGGACTAAGGCCAAGTTAAGGCCTTCTGATATTGTATTAACTGATTTTCAGAACTCAAGAGTGTGTGTTAAGGGGGAGGCCACCCTTAACGTGCAATACAAGAGTTTTGAAGGTCCACTAGACTTGTTAGTAGTAGGGGGTGAAAGAACGAGTCTCATAGGACTCGATTGGTTTGAGGCCCTGGGGATACACGTCACAGGACTCAACAGCTTACAAACACTCGACCTACAGGAAGTCTGCAAGGAATTTGCAGATGTTTTCAGCCCCCAGCTGGGCACATTCAAAGGACCACCTGTGTCCTTAAAGCTAGACCCCACTGTCACTCCCATTAGGATTAAAGCAAGAAGGGTCCCTTTTGCTTTAAAAAGTAAGATTGACACTGAATTAGACAAACTAATCCAACAAGGAATCCTAGAACCTGTTGATTCCAGCCCATGGGAGACCCCCATTGTCACGCCTCTAAAGGCAAATGGGGACATTCGCATTTGTGCTGATTACAAATGCACACTCAATAAGGCATTGCAGCAACATGCCTATCCTGTTCCTGTGGTCAGTCACATCCTGGCCTCTCTCAAGGGGGGGCGTGTTTTTGCAAAGCTTGACCTAGCTCAAGCATATCAACAGCTGCCTGTTGATAATGATGCTGCCATAGCTCAGACCATTGTGACCCACAGGGGAGCCTTTAAAGTAAAAAGGCTACAGTTTGGAGTGAATGTCGCTCCTGGGATTTTCCAAAGCGTAATGGAAAACACACTACGAGGTATACCAGGGGTCTGCCCCTACTTTGACGATGTCTTGATTGCAGGAGACTCCACACACATTCTAGCTGAAAGGCTTAGGGCTGTCCTGTTAAGATTCAGGAAATCAGGCCTCAAGCTCAGAAAAGACAAATGCAAGATTGGGGTGCCTTCTACTGAATTTCTGGGATTCAAAATTGATGCTGCTGGGATTCATCCTGCTGAATCCAAACTAACTGCTATTTTAGAAGCACCCAGGCCAAAGTCTAAGGCCGAACTTCAGGCCTTCTTAGGCCTCCTGAATTTCTACAATTCTTTTCTTCCACATAAAGCTAGTGTAGCTGAGCCTCTTCACAGGCTACTAGACAAACAAGCTGTGTGGCTGTGGTCACAAGCACATGAGGCTTGCTTTAAAGAAGTCAAGGCCTTGCTCACTTCTAACAGTGTTCTTGCACATTTCAACGAGTCTCTTCCTGTGTGCATCGCTTGTGATTCATCCCCCTACGGGGTTGGAGCTGTCCTGAGTCACCTCAGGTCTGATGGAACTCAGGTTCCTATTGCATACTACTCCAGAACACTGTCTTCTGCCGAGCGCAACTACGCTCAGATAGACAGGGAGGCTCTGGCTGTTGTTGCTGGAATTAAAAAATTCCACGATTTTCTATATGGCAGGCATTTCACGGTCTTCACTGACCATAAGCCTCTGCTGGGACTGTTTACCACACGTAAGCAGACTCCCCACATCATTTCCCCTAGAATGCTTAGGTGGTCTATTTTCTTGTCTGCATATGATTTTTCATTACTCCACAAGCCTGGGAAAGAAATGGGCCATGCTGATGGCCTCAGTAGGTTGCCTCTGCCAGTAGTAGAAGCTGACCCCGCGCCAGCTGTCAACATTCTATCAATCCAAGCCTTACCCGAGCTTCCTCTTAGTGCCAGGGATGTTACCGCTGAAACAGGTACAGATCACACACTTTCACGTGTCCGCTCCTGGGTCCTGTCCGGGTGGCCTGAGCACTGCCCTAGTCCTGAGTTTCAGAGTTTCTGGTCCAAAAGGAACGAATTGTCCCTTTCTCAGGGTTGTTTGCTTTGGGGAAACAGAGTTGTCATTCCCACCTCAATGAGGGCTAGGGTCTTAGAATCCCTCCACGAGGGTCATCCTGGCATTGTTCGTATGAAGGCTCTTGCACGCAGCCACTTGTGGTGGCCTGCTTTAGATAAAGATATTGAGGCTAAGGTACACGCATGCCACATGTGCCAACGATCTCGCCCAGAGATGCCCCAAGCTCCTGTGCATAAATGGGAGGAAACACAGTCCCCATGGTCTAGGGTGCACATTGACTACGCTGGGCCCTTTCAGGGCCAGTTCTTCTTGGTCCTTGTTGACAGCCATTCAAAATGGCTTGAGGTTGTGCCTGTCTCGTCCACCACCACTGCAAAGACTATTCAGGTACTGAGGGGGATTTTTGCTGCACACGGGCTGCCAGATGTCATTGTGTCCGACAACGGCCCTCAATTCACCTCCTCCGAATTCCAAGCTTTCTTACAGGCAAACCTGATTCGTCATGCCACATCTGCGCCTTTTCACCCATCCACCAACGGTATGGCTGAACGCATGGTGCGCATCGCAAAGGACGCCTTGAAGAGACTCACCTACGGGGACTGGCATCACAGGTTGGCTGACTTTCTCCTTTCTTATCGCACCACACCGTCCACTTCTACAGGGATAAGTCCAGCTGAACTTCGTTGGGGGCGCCAACTTACTACGAGACTTGACCGGTTGCATCCGGACAGACTGCCTTCATCTACCTCACATCCTAGGGCACCTAGACCACTACTTGTGGGTGCCCCGGTTTGGGCTCGCAATTACGGGCCTGGTCATACATGGGTCCCCGCTTCTGTGTCCAGGATCACAGGTCCTCTCTCCTACGAGGTTGCCCTGGACAACGGTCGTGTCCTGCGTCGGCACATCGACCAACTCCGCTCTAGGCGGTACTTTTCTGCTGAAACTCCTGGGTCTTTTCCAGGGGGGGAGGGGGACCCTTTGGAGCAAAGGGAAGGGCAAGAGCTACTGCCCATCGCCACTGAGGGAGCCACAAACGGCTCGTCCCAAGGTTCTGCAATTGCTCCGAAAAGGAAGTCTTGGAGCTTACCCACCCAACAGGCACTCACGCCTACTCCAGCCAGGGAGTTACCCCGGGGGCATACTCACTTTCCACACACAGCACACAGCACTCCAGCACCGGAGGATACCCGGGGGCATCCCAACAAATCATTCCCCGCAAGAGAGCTGGCACACAATGCCCAAGGTTGGCCTGACCTTACCCCAAATCCTACAGGGGGTCAAACATACACAGAGCTAGGCGAGGAACCAAGTCCCGACTACAACACCCCTAGCACAAATCAGGGGACACCTGAGTTTTGGGAGAGTACAGAAACCCACACGAGCCCAAACACAGAATGGGGTTCAGGTAATAGACAGCCTCCTGACAGGTCTTGGACTGACCTAGGGGGTTCTACAGAGACGCCCAGCAGTGGCTATCACTTCAAGGGGCCTGAGGGTCTACAGCTAGGTATGACAACCAGGTCACAAAGCAACAGAAGCCCTGGCCTGACGAGCCCGGTGGGCAAGCAAGCAGGCCAGGCATCGGGGCACAGTCCTTGGAAGACACCAGGGCACAGTAGAGAGAACAGGCTCATTCCTCCCTCCAGTCAGGGGACTTATGCCAGTAACCCAGAGCTAAGAAGGTCACAGAGAGCAAAGAAATCTCCTAAGTACCTAGAAGATTACATAACATTGTTGGCAAGTCAAAAGCCAGTAAACAGTGGGAACACTGGGGAGCAAATTGTCGTGTAAAATAAATGTTGTATGTTGATAGTAGTTTTAGCCCGGGGGAAAGGGGTGTTAGGTCCCGAGCCTTGCAAACGGCTCGGGCGTTTGCAGGCAGTCCCGGGCAGGTGCAAAGCTGCCCGGGACCAGACAGGCTGTCGCCAGCGCCGTGCGCATGCGCGGGTGCTGGCGCGGGAAAAGTAACCCATTAACCCGGGAGTTGCCTATATAAGAGGCTGTGAGGCGTTTGGGCTGAGCTGAAGCCATCTTCCTGTAAGCTGAACGCTGAATAAAAGAACCTGAGAACTCCAGCTGCTTCTCGTGTCTGTTTTCCCGCCAAGGACGCAACAGTTACGTTACTAATTATCCACTATGGGTTGAACATACCTGACCTACATAATGCCCAGTAGTAGTCCTTTTCATCTAATTGTATTTCAGAAAGGCTTTGGTGTTACTTTTGATCTGAGTGGGGTATTTTTGCTAGATAGTTTTGTTTATTTTAATGTCTTTTTTTCCCTGTTCTCTGAGTTTAACTTTTATTATAAATTACCCAGTTCTCTGAAAAATCTGGGGAAGATTGAAGAAAGTGGAGAAAAGGATAACCAACAGTGATGGATGGATTCAGTTACAATGGCAATGAGTGTAATGTAGACATTACTTGAGATATGGGAATAAATTGTTCTGAAGAAAATCTCTCTCTGGGAATTGACACTGAGTTGTTTGCACATAATCAACCAACCAACCAACCAACACAAAGTATGATAGTATTGGGATGAATAGAAGTATAGTAATTCAGCTAATTTTTTAAACAATATCTTAATGTGAATTTTCTACCGGGAATCTTCTATTAAAATCAGATAGAGTTACTTCTAGGCAAATACATTTATATTCCAGGGAGGTTTTTTAATACCTATTTAACAATATATGCTTCTTATTTTATATGTTTAAAATAATAAATATGTATTTATTAAATCCACAGACTAAAGTGGATATTGTACCAAAAGGTATCCTACCATTTTTATCATCGGGAGGGGGGGGGGAAGTTCAGCATTCACCAAACCCAACAAATTCTGATCTTGTTTTTTTGCTTGGGTGGAGTTGTGGATCTGTTTCCAAGATGTGAGTACTGAGCAGAAGGAAATAACAAAAAGATAAAACAAAGGCAGAGGACTGAAATACTGTTGGATATGCTGGCAATGAACGATTTTTCAAATAGGTTCTCTAGATAAATAATTTTTAAGAAATGTGGGCTTTTTTTTTTTTTTGGCTTAATCCTACAGTGTTTGCAGTCACTGCAATCATTTCTGGAAGGACAGGCAAGCAAATGTCAATTTGCGTCATCTCATCCCCAAGAGGCTAAGCATCTTCTATAATCTTGGGCAGCAATCAAAACAAAATTTGGAATCCTGACAATGTTTTGTTTCCAACAAGTATTTCATGGTTTTTAAATCAATAGGGACAGACCTCCTGTATTCGATGAATCCAGAGCAAAGTGCATGTAGGCCAAGAGTCTTCTTTTTGAGCAGACAGAGAGATTTTGCCTCCCCTCCATGTCTTCCATTTCAAATTCCAGCACAATAGTGTGGTTTGTATGCAGTGGTGGGATTTAAGTATGTGAACAACCGGTTCTCTGTGTGGATGCCGTTTCCGGAAGTCCATTCTGGGCCTGGGCAACAAAAAATTAGCTACCGGTTCTGCCGAAGTGGTGCGAACTGGCTGAATTCCACCACTGTTTGTATGGCTATGTTCCCCATGATGATCCTCTCATCAGCCAAACATTTCTCTCCCTAAGATGTTGCAAAAATCTAGAGGAATTTGAAAGCACAGAAGATTTTATTGTTGACTCCAATGGGAATCTTCTTTCTGTTCAATATGTCTGCTGTAACAAGTACAGTCTCCCTCAGACTTCATCAACACACATCTGTAGTTTTCCTAGCAACAAAATTGAAATATTTTTTTCCAGGGTCCCAGTCTAGTATACAGTCCTGGGATTTTGTCATGTTTCCCACCCAAATACTAACCAGGTCCAATTCTGCTATGCATTTTCATAATCTGTCAAAATCAGATAGAAATTAGGCCATTGCCACATGGACTTTGGCCCCTGATATCGATGACATGTTGCCCAATGTAGAAATGCTACTTTGAAAAGAGTCCTGACCCCTTGCTGTTACACTGTACATAACACATCTTCATTCATTCATTCATTCATTCATTCATTCATTCATTCATTCATTCATGGCTTACACCATTCATCTTGTGGCTTACAACACTGGACAACTAACAACAATAAAACATAAGCAATAACAACAATACAAAAAAGAAAAAAAAATCAGTCCATCACTATACCCATTCATCATCATCCCCAAAGTCCACCTTCACTGTCTCAATGCCTGGGGAAGAAAAAAACCCAGCTCTTCACAGGTTTTCTGAAGGTTTTAGAGAGTAGGGGCCTGCCAGATCTCAAAGAGTAGAGAGTTCCACAGGACAGGGACTGTTACAGAAAAGACATACTTCCCAAGCCTCATTAGATGTCAATAGAGAAAGAATCAATTTAGTGGAACAGGCAGATATCCTTAGGGAGAGCCAGTCTTGCAAATAATTTAGGTCGCATTGTAGGGCTTTAGAGGTGATAACCAGCACTTTCAATTACACTTAGAAAAAATGCTGTGAGCCGGTGCAGCTTCCATAATAATGGCATAATATGGATAAATTGTGGAGTGGCCAATACTACAGCATTTTAGACCAGATGCAACTTCTGGGTGGTCTTCAATGGCAGCCCTATATATATAGCATTTTGTGATAGTCCAACTGGGAAGTGACCAAGGCATGAGTGACTTGTTAGCAAGGCCTCCTGATCCAGGAATGGGTGCAATGGGTGTATAGGATATGTCTGTGCGAAGGCCTCCCTAGTAACAGATACTATCTGCTCCTTGAGCAGGAATCACATGTCCAGGAGGACTTCCAAACTGCACCGCAACTCTGTCTGGGGAAGAGCTAACCCACTGAGAGTCAAAGATAATATAAAACCGGAG